>NW_007245955.1:132292-265541 GCF_000164805.1 Carlito syrichta
TTTCACTCCAGTCTGGGCGACAGAGTGAGACTCCAACTCAAAAAAAAAAAAAAAAAAAAAATTTTTTTTTGTAGAGATGAGGTCTTGCTCAGTCTGGTCTCAAACTCAGACTGGTTTCAAGTGATCCTCCCGCCTCAGCCTTCCAAAGTGCTGGGATTACAGGCATGTGCCACTGCTCCTGGCCTAGAGCCACCATGCCAGGCCCTGATATTTTTAAAAATTTTGTGCATGAAACAAAGTTTTGACTGTGACTCGTCATATGAGGTCAGGTGTGAAATTTTCCGCTTGTGCTCAATAAGTATTGGATTTTGGAGCATTTTGGATTTTGGATTCAGTTTAGGGATGTTCACCCTTGCCATCCACATATCCGGGATAATATAAATTGAAATTTATAATATAACTTGAAAAAGAGGAACTATGATAGTAGGAGATATGTTCTTGCTTAAATGTACAGTACTGTGTTAATATGGGAGAATCACTATGAAAGTAGTTAAGGACTTGGGCTCTGAAGTCAGATAGAATTTTTTTTTTTGAACTGGAGTCTCTGTTGCCCAGGCTGGAGTGCAGTGGCACATTCGTGGTGATCGCAGCCTCGACCTGCTGGGCTCAGGTGATCCTTCGCCTCAGCCTTCCAAATAGCTAAGGTCTTGCCAAGTTGCCCCAGCTGGTGTAGAACCTGTGGGCTCAGGCAATCCTCTCACCTGGGCCTCCCAAAGTGCTGGGATTATAGGCATGAGCCATCGTGCTCAGCCTAGTTATAATCTTGCTTCCACCATTTATTTACCGACCGGTGGAAAAATTACTTCATTATTTAACACTTTATAAATGAGTGAACATGAAATGAATATATGTATACAAATAGTCACTTGATTTATAGTTATAGAAATATTTGTAATACTAAAATGAGTTTTTAAAACTGCTTATTAACATAAAATTGGTTAAATCAGGAGTTGTCAAACTTTTTTATTCATAGCACACTTTTTTGCTTTTCTCTTCATTTTTTAATTTATATTTTTTATTGAGATTTAATTTACATACCATGACACTCATCCTTTTATATATTTTTTTGTTTTTATTTTTTGAATTGAAGTCTTACTCCATTGCCTAGGCTGGAGTGCAGTGGCATGCTCACAGCCACCCTAGTGTTGACCTGCTGGGCTCAGGTGATTCTTCTGCCTCAGTCAGAACTACAGATGTGTGCTACCATGCCCGGCTAATTTTTTGATCTGTTGTAGAATGAGATCTTGCCAAGTTCAGGCTGTTCTTGCCGCTCACGCTATCCCCTCACCTTGGCCTCCCAAAGTGCTGGGATTACAGCTTGAGCCACCGCGCCCGGCTGAAACTCATCCTTTTAAAGTGTACAATTCAGTGCTTTTTGGTATATTCACAAAATTGTACAAGCATCTTCATGATCTAATTCAAGAACACCATCCCCAAAACAGACTCCATACCTGTTGGCAGTCACTCTTCATTCCCTCCTCCCATCCCTTGCAGCCACTAATCTACTTCCTGTCTGTATGACTCTGCCTATTCTGGACATTTCATATTAGTGGAATAATACAATATATGACCTTTAGTTCAGGCTTCTTTCACTTACTATAATATTTTCTTAATCTGTGCTATATTATCTTTATTGCTGAATATTCCACTGTGTGGATGTACCACATTTTATTTATCCATTCATCATTTGATGGATATTTGGGCTGTTTTAATTCTAGCTAATATGAATATTACTACTATGAACATTTGAACATATGTTTTCAATTCTTCTGAATGTGTAACTAGAAGTGGAATTGCTAGGTCATGCAATAACTTTGTTTAACTTTTTGAGGAACTGCCAAACTGTTTTTTATTTTATATTCCCTCCAGCAATGTGTGGGATGATAGCTTTTTTTTTTTTTTTTTTGCATCAGGATCTCACTCTGTTGCAGAAGCTGGCGTGCAGTGGCACACTCATACATAGCTCATGGCAACCTTGACCTCCTGGGCTTAGGTGATTCTTCCATCTCAGCCTCCTGAGTAGCTGGGACTACGGGTGTGTGCCACTATACCTGGCTAATTTTTAGACTTTTTTTGGTAGAGCTCTTGCTATGTTACCCAGGCTGGTTTCATATTCTTGGCTTTAAACAGTCCCACCCTGGCCTCCCAAAGTGCTGGGATTACAGGTGTGAGCACATTTTTTTAGAATTTTTTTTTTAAAAGAAACTTAAAGGTATTAAGTGTCAGGAGTCACAGGAGAGTCTTTTGAGATACTAGTAATAGTCTATATCTTAATCAGAGTAATAGTTAGGTAGGTATATTCGTATATAAAAATCTATTGAACTAAGTAACCAAGTTAGTGGCTTATTGTATAAAGAAAAAAATCCTTACTTTATTGTCCTCTTTTTTCATTTTACTGTAGACTGAGGAGCTTTGTTCAAACCAATGCTAGTTTTCTGGATTGATATTTGAGAACTACTGATCTTGAGATAAAATCTGAACACAGACATTAGGCATAGAAAATTCCTTCACAGGCTGTTCCAAACTCTCTTTCTGCCCTCACCTCTGACCTCTTTCTCTCCCTCCTGTGTTTCCTACCATCCTAGGACTCTCCAGACTTTTTTTTTACTGTTTCATTGCCCTTTCTATTGCTTTTTCTTCTACCACACATCCTTTCCCTCTCATTTCCACCAGGTAATATCCTACTCATTTCCCAAGATCTAGCATCCTTTGAACCTCACAAGAAATATGCTTGATCCTCTGTTTTTGAATAGCATCTTATTAATAAATCTTTGAGGTAGCACTTGCCAATTTTTAATTCATGTTTTAAAACTTTCTATTTTAAGTAATTATACACTCACAGGAAATTACTAGTACAAAGATTGTGTGTCCGCTTCACCTAGTTTTCCTCAATGGTGATATCTAATATAGAGCTATAAGACAATATAAAAACTTGGAAGTTGATATTCACTAACCAATTTTTGCTATTCATCTTTACTTATCTTTTCCATTTCCTGTGCTGTCCAATATGATAGCCAATAGCCATGTGTAGCTATTTAAATTTAAACTTAAATTATTTAAAATTATGTAAAATTAAAATTTTAGTTCCTTTGTCTCACTAGCCACATTTCAAGTACTTAATAGCCACATGTGACCAGTGGTAGCTGTATTGAACAGTGCAGATATAGAATATTTCCATTATTGCACAGAGTTCTTTTGGACAGCACTGACCTAAACTGTGTTCTTGTTGAGGGCAGACATGCCTTATTCATCTTTTTATTTCCTAGGACAATGTGGTACTCAATTCATACTTAAATGACAGACTAGTTCTGTCCTATTGTCTTACATGTGTAGTAACTTAGGCCCTGATAAGTAAAATTAAAGCTAGTTATTGATTAGCAAATCTAGAAGTAGAGCTCAGGTTTCCTAATTCCAAATTTACTGGTATCTCCATATGGATCTTAATTTGTGAGCTCCTCAGTTTGTATAAGTTTTAGAGGAAGGGGTATTAAAGTATTGTAATGTTTCTGAAACTTTAGGGTACGTAAGACTCACCCAGTGAATCTTGTTAAAAGTACATATTCCCGGATGTCTCTTTCCCAAGATTCTGATTCAGTTGGTCTGGGTGGGGCATAGGAATCTATACTTTAAATAGTATTTAATCAAGACTCTGTGTTGATGGCAAAAGGATAGATCAGAATACTGAACAACAGAACAGAAAGGCTAGAAATGGAATCACATGTATATGGACACTATTTTCAATAGGTGTCAGAACAATTTTTTTTTTGAGTCAGGATCTCTGTTGCCCAGTCTGGAGTGCAGTGGCACACTCACAGGCACTGCAGCCTCTACCTGCTGGGTTCAGGCGATCCTTCTGCCTCAGTCTTCCATGCAGCTGGAACTACAGGTGCTTGACACTGTACCCGGCTAATTTTTTGATTTATTGTAGAGATGAGGTCTCGTCAAGTTGTCCAGGCTGGTCTAAAAACCCTGGGCTCAGGCAGTCCTTTCATTTCTGCCTCCCAAAGTGCTGGGATTACAGGCATGAGCCTCTGTGCTCAGTCAGAACAACCTTTTAAGGAAAATAAATCTTTTCAATAAATAGTGTTGGAACAACTAATTGTACATATGGGGAAGGTGAATGTTGACCCTTACTTCATGCTGTATGTAATATGGATCATTTACCTAAATATAACAGTTAGAACTATAAACCTTCTAGAAATACACATAGAAGAATATCTTGGGGATGAGTAAAAATGTTTTCAATAGGACACAAAAAAGAGTAATCATTAAAAAATTGATAATTTGTACTTCAAGAAGTTTTTCTCACTGAAAGTCACCATGAAGCAAATGAATAGGCAGGCCACATTATGGAAGATATTTACAAAGTATATTTCAGTATTCCAAGCAAAGGACAAGTATCCAGAAGGCATAAAAAACTCATAATATATAAAGGCTTTGTAATTCAATAATAAAAAGATAAACTGCCAAATTTAAAAATCAACAAAATCCAGGCATGATACCTGTAATCTCAGTACTTTGGGAGTCTAGGGCGGGAGGATTGCTTGAGGCCAGTTCAAGACCAGCCTGGACAAAATAGCAAGACCTCTTCTCTACAAAAAATAGAAACATTAGCTGGGTGTGGTAGTACGGCTACTCAGAAGTATGAGACAGAAGGATCACCTGAGCTCAGAAGGTTGAGACTATGGTGAGCCATTATCATGCCACTATACTCCAGCCTGGGTGACAAAGTGAGAACCTGACTCAAAAAACAAAAACAAAACCCAAAAAACAAGCAAAAGATATAAAGAGATAAAAGAAGTATCTATAGATGGCCTTAATATGCATATAAAAATGTGTTCAATATCATCAGTTATCCAGGAAATGCAAATTAAACTATGAGATGCCAGTATATACCTGCCAGAATGGCTCAAGTTAATAGACTGACAACACCAAATGTGAGGATATGGAACAACTAGAACTCTCCTACGTGTGGGTCAAAATGAGTGACCCAGAGTGCAAAATGCTACTATGACTCTGGAGAAAGTGGGATAAACATTCTTATAGAAGTCTTTTTGTGGCTATGTCTTTCATTTCTCTTTAGTGAATACCAAGGAGTGGAATTTTAGGGTATATGATAAACAGTTTTATTTCTAGATATTTCCCCAAGAGAAATGAGAGATGATACAGCAGTTTTACTTTGTAACAGCTAAAACATGGAATCAGCCCAGGTATCCATCAACAGAAAAATGGATAAACAAACTCTGTTATAAATTCACATGCAGTTATATATTTATACTCAGCAATAGGAAGGAACAAGCTACTAGATCAGGCCTGTATAACCCATGGCCTGTAGGCTGCATGTGGTCTAGGACAGCTAGTAATGCAGTCCCACAAAATCTGTTAACATCATGTGTTTTTTGTTTTTGTTTTTGTGTTTTTTTGAGTTGGAGTCTCACTCTGTCGCCCAGACTGGAGTGCAGTGGCCGTTCCCAGCCACCGCAGCCTTGACCTGCTGGGCTCCGGCGATCCTTCCGCCTCAGCCTTCCAAGTAGCCGGAACTACAGGCGTGTGCTACCACGCCTAGCTAATTTTTGATTTATTGTAGAGATGAGATCTCACTAAGTTGCCCAGGCGGGTCTTGAACCCGCGGGCTCAGGCAATCCATTCACCTCAGCCTCCCAAAGGCGTGGGATTACAGGCTGAGCCACTGAACCCGGCTCATCACGTGTTTTTTAGTGTTTATTTTCTTCATGACTCCATGCGTAGCTTCATTTTTGAAATTCACAATCATGTCTTATTCCTGATGTTGCTTTTTGGCAGCACATTCATTTGTGAGCAGCTGTTTTCAATTATGAAGAACACGAGGAGCAAAATTCAAACAAGCATTTCTGATGAGTACCTTGAGAACTTACTAAGAATTGTGACCATGTCCATCAAACCAAACGTTGATAGATTAATTTTACAAAAACAAAGTCAAATTTCCCACTAGTCTTATGTTGTTCTCATTTTTCTAAACTTTATAATAAAAATATAAAAATAAAATGTCTTTATATACACTATATTATATAATTTGTGTGGCCCAAGGCAATTCCTCTTTACTTGATGTGGCCCAGGGAAGCCAAAATGTTACTCAGTGCAACCCAGGGAGGCCAAGAGGTTGGACATCTCTGTACTAGATGAGTTTCACAAATATACTGAGTGAAAGCTTGACACAAAAGAATTCTCAACACATTTATATGAAGTTCTATGGTGAAAAAAGTTATGGTAGTGGTTGCCTCTGGAGTAGAGGAAGTGATTGACCAGGAAGGGTCATGAAAGGACTTTCTTTGGGGGTAATATTCTGTATCTTAATGGGGGGTGAGTCACACAGGTGTGTGCATTGTCAAAACTCACTGACTGTTATACTTAAGATTTGTGTAATTTCTTATATGTATGTTTTACCTCAAGGAAAAAAAGTTATAAAAGATATGATTCCAATATAGGTGATCTGAGGACCATACTTGAGAACTACTGGGTTTGACTAATTTCAGAAATAATTATTTCTTACCATAAAGACTTAATAATTCATAGATTACCAATATGATATCTGGCACTTAAAACATTAATGGTACTTTAAATATTTTAAAGGGTATATTTGTATTTAGTTATGTCAATATTTTTTTAGAAATGGTATTTCATTATTAATAGGTTAATTAATAAGTGAACAAAGATTTATGAAAATATTGTATAGTTCTTTATATTCTTTTTTCCAACTTCAGAAATGTAATTTTAATATTGGGAGAATTGGACATGGAAATAATTTTGTATTGAATTGGATGTAATTTAATTTGTTAAAATGTGGTTTGAGATGGATATTCATAGTGGCATTTGGTAAACGGGATGATTTAGTTTGCAGCTATATTCTTCTTTCAGCTAAATTTCTGACTTTCACTTGAGTGCAGTAAATATGACACTTATATGATAGGCCCCTAGATCTAGATGTTTAGAAAATTAGAACTTGACGTCATGCATCTTAATCATTACGTGAAATTATCTGCAGACTTCAGAAGTGCTGCAAGGGAAAGACTGGAGCTCTAGGGCATTGGTCAGATGGTTGAAATTTCACCAGTTAAAGATAGCAGGTGTGTGTGGTGGCTCACACCTGTAATCCCAGCCCTTTGGGAGGCAGAGGAGAGAGGATTGCCTGAGTCCAGGGGTTCGAGACCAGCCTGGGCAACTTGGAGAGAACTCGTCTCTACAATAAATAAAAAACTAGCTGGCATGGTGGCACACACCTGTAGTTCCAGCTACTTAGAAGACTGAGGCAGAAGGATCCCCCTAGCCTAGCAGGTCGAGGCTGCAGTGGCGATGAGTATGCCACTGAACTCCAGCCTGGGCAACAGAGTGAGACTCCAACTCTAAAAATAAAAATAAATATACCAGCCTGTATTTCCAACTTGTCTTTGTCAGAATCACCTGGGGTACTTGTAATGAGTGCTCCTTCTCTTCTTCCCTTAGAGACTGATTTGATGGGTCTGGAATGGGCTGAAAAATTTTTTTAAACAAGTTCCTGCAGATAACTCTGTGTGTGTGTGTGTGTTAGAGATAGAAGGTCACTCTCAGAGCTTGCTGAAAATGCAAATTCCCAGGCCCTCCCCAGACTTCTCATTTGTCAGGTCTGGGATGAAACCCCCAAATCTATTTTTTTTTTTTTTTTAGAGCACACACACAGAGCTGTACCTGTGTCTTCCTAGTGTCAATGTCTTAATAGAGAGTCCTTCAGTAAGTTTTCAGTCACTCTTGCAAGAGTGGGAAGGTAGGAAATTGAAGGAAAGATAACTTTAGAATTGAAGACAGATCTTAGTGTAAGACATAGGTGGAAGAAGTTGAGTAACCAACGGGTAATGAGGACCTAAGGGAAGTGAGCATCATAAGAGACAGGAGGGCTGGGCACGGTGTCTCAAGCCTATAATCCCAGCACTTTGGGAGGCTGAGGCTAGAGGGATTACCTGAGCCCAGGGGTTCGAGACCAGCCTGCGCAACATGATGAGACCTCGTCTCTACAATAAATCAAAAAATTAGCTGGGTGTGACAGCGTGCACCTGTAATTCTGGCTACTTGGAAGGCCGAGATGGAAGGATCTCCTGAGCCCAGCAGGTCGAGGCTGTGGTGGCCGTGAGTGTGCCACTGCACTCCAGCCTGAGCGACAGAGTGAGACCCAACTCAAAAAAAGAAAAAAGAGAAACAGGAGAGAATCACCTCCTGGCTGTAAGACTACTATCATGAAGGAATGGAGCATAGGTAATCAATAGAAAAGTGACTTTTTAACTTTCTTTTTTTTCAGTTGGGGTCTTACTCTGTTGCTCAGGCTGGAGTGCAGTGGCACAATCAAGGCTCACCACAGCCTTGACTCCTGGGCTCAGGCAATTCATCTACCTCAGCCTCCTGAGTAGCTGGAACTACAAGGCATGCTCCACACTAACCTGCTAATTTTTTACTTATTTTTTATGTAGAGATGAAGTCTTGTTATGTTGCCTAGGCTGGTCTCAACTCATAGGCTCCTCTCACCTCAGCCTACTACAGTGCTGGGATCATAGACATGAGTCATCATGCTCAGCCTGGAAAGTGACTTTTGAGAGTGACTGCATTCAAACTGAGAGAATTCAGGATCATCTTGCATGCCGCTAAGAATTTGCCTCCATGCCATAAGTTGCCTGCTCTTGTCCTATGTGCAGTCAATGGACACCTAGCAACTATAAACATTCACTGAATTTTCTTTTGTTAGTAAGAAGAAAACATAATCTATAGACCATCTTCTGGCAGAAGATGATAGATTTGGATCAGAAACAGGAGTCGTTGGAAGCCAGGAATCCAAAGTGAAGAAACTCTGCAAGTCCTTGGGTGAGAAAGGTGACAGGGGTTAATTATTTACTTGTTACATGTCCCACACCATCATTGTATGTTTATCTAATGTGAGTGCCCTGCTCTCAGGCCAATAGGTTCCTTCACAAATGGTGGAGATAAGGTGAACTAGGAATAAACTACTGGAAATGGGTCTTTACTACACTTTTCTCCATCGGCTGTGTCATCAGTACTTTCTGTCATCCCATTGCCTGCATTTACTTCTACTTACTCCCTTCCCCCTCCTTCCTAGGGTTAAAATTAACCTGAACTACCTCAACATTTATAGCTAATGTTTACCGAATCCTTATTACCACTAGGTACTAATATTGTGCTGTCCCTGCATAATTTCATTCCCTCCTCAAAACAACCCAATGATATAGATTCTGTTATTATGATCCATTTTGTAGATGAACAATCTGAGGTTCTGTAAGCTGCCTAAGGCCTGACAGCTAGAAAATGGCAGAACCAGAATCTAGACTTATGTTCTCTGACTTCAGATTCCATACTTGCTACCTTCTTTCTATCCTAGAGAAAAAAAATAGGAAAGCATGCTTGCACCTTCTCCAGTGTACTGGAACAGGTGCCACAGCTTGGCAGACCTCTTTTGAAAGGTTAAAAAGCCCTGGGAATTAAAAACATTAAGGTTTTCTCTATGAAATTTTTGAAAATAAAAGAAGGAAATCTATAAAATCGCTGACCTTAGATAGCTATGATTAATATATTAGTGTATTTGCTTTTAGTTTTTTTCCATATATGTGTATATTTCCCAATAGTACATATGAGGGGGGACCCCAAAAAACAATTTATTTATAAGAAATTGTGTATTTATTTTTACAAGTCTAAACTTCAGTCACCTTCAAAGTACTTTTTGTTTGATGCAGTACACTTATTGAGATGCTTTTTCCACTGCTCAAAACTTTTTGAACTCATAAATTTTGATGCCTTTTAGTACTTCTGCCATTTTTCATTCCACTTCTTCCACACAAAACTTCAAAACTTTCTGAAAACGTTTTTCGGCTGGGTGCAGTTGGCTCAGCCTGTAATCCCAGCACTTTGGGAGGCCAAGGCAAGAGGATTGCTTGAGCCCAGGGGCAACTTGGTGAGACCTAGCCTTTACACTAAATCATAAAAACTTACCGGGCATGGTGGCATATATCTGTAGTTCTAGCTACTTCAAAGGTTGAGGCAGAAGGATTATTTGAGGCCCGCTGGTCGAGGCTGCGGTGGCCATGATCGTGTCACTGCACTCCAGCCTGGGCAACAAGAGTGAGACTCCAAATCAAAAAAAAAAAAAAAGAAGAAAACATTTTTCATCATGGAAACAAACAAAAGTCATTCAGGGAGAGTTCAGATGAATAGGGAGGGTGGGGCACAGGGTTCATGCCATTTTTGGTCAAAAGCTGCTAAATAATTAGCTCAGTGTGAGCAGGTGCTTGTAAATCACTCATCATGAATATTAAAAAAAATTCACTGAAGCCAACCACAGTCTCTCACAATGATGGTAGCTGGTACACTAATGCCAATGAACTCCTGGAACGCTTGTCTAGTGGGGGAAACCTGTACTACAAGAGGAGGCCCACCCTCTAAAAGAGAATTCCAGGTTTTTTGGGTACCCTCCATATATTCTTTAGTATCCTGATGTTTTAAATATGTATAGAATTTTCACACCCAGTTTTTAATGACTTTTTCATATGTTTGGTAATGTGAGACTAGTAGCAGTTTGAAATTAAAGAAAGCTCAACAAATGAGTGAATGAATGCTTGCTTCCACATATGGAACATTACATGTTTGTGTACTTCTCAGTAATTTTTTTTTCTGTGTTCAGAGAGGGGGACTATTATTTAAATTTTGTATAACAGTTTAGTGTCATGAACCGAAAGCATACTCTCTCAACTTAAGTATATGCTACCTGTCTTTCCAGGTCATGCTCAGATTCACATCCTCTTTAAGCTTCTCTTGATTTTCAAGCCTGCAATGATCTTTCTGTCCTCCAATCTTCTCAAGCATTTTTTGGCTATACCTCACATTTGATATTCACCATATTCTGCATCTCTAGTTAGAGTATTTTTGTCCTGATTTCCTTTACCCTTTTCTGTCTGCAACACCTAATCCAGTACTTTTTCAATGTCAATTTTATTTTTTAACATTTTGGTATTCAAATTGCTACTCATCAATTTTTCTAAGATTCTAAAATGACTAAAATTTCTGGTCTTTCCATCCTTTTGTAGGTTTCTATCACTGTAACCATGCCAGAAATGACAGAGAATGAGACTCCCACAAAAAAGCAGCACAGGTATATATCCACAGCCAAAAAATAATATAGTAAAATATATTAGTACCTATTTTGCTAAGTAGAAAGTCATTAGGGATCTCTTATTTGGAAGCATAGAAAATGATTACTTTCCAAAAATTTGTGTGGTTAAATAGAAGTAGATTTGCTGAAAGCAGTATATGGTTAAAATTTACCTGGACTCTTTGTTCTACTAGCAGTATAACAAGTAGAATGCCCATCAGTAGTTAAAATAATGTATTACCAAATTTATGCTAAATGTTTAGTTTCTCCTGACATTTTTACTTGCATATAGTATTAGTTTTGGTATATCTTAAGTTCATTTAAGGTGTCGTCTGTTTGAGTAGACATTTTGTGACACTGTAGTCCATTAGTGCCAATATGCATATCAGCACAACATCACTTCCAGTTCTTTGTATACCCTTCTTCTAAATCTCCAGTATTTTGAGCAGTATTTCTACTTAGATTCTCATAGCCAATCCTTTTACTAAGATTCAAATTATTCTCTTTTCTTACCAAATAGGTATAAGAGAATACTAATGTATTGGGTAATTGTGTATAAAAAGGGAAAGTCAATGTTTTTAGAAGATTGGCTTTTGAGAGAAGTTTGAACTACCTTAGGTACACAAATGCAAAAGGTAGCCCAAATGCCATTGGTCAGTGATGGATGCTATTGGCTGTCATGTTTTTCAGGCATCACAGTCACTCTCTAGTATTGCTTGTCTTTCCTACACAAACACATTTGCCCAAATACAAGAGCAAATATCAGAAGCCACCTACCTGGCATATCCCTTTGTGAATTTACTACCACCTAAATAACATTTTGAAATAGTTAAGATTTTCACTGATTAATTAATTTCCCAACCTGTGGCTTCTGGGTATGGAAGAATAGAGAGCTGTAGTTTTATTTCCAGAAATTGTGGTTTCTAAATTTATATTGAAGTGTCTGCCATTATGTTTTCATCCATACTGTATATTAAGAATTTTTTTCTGAAGATGATTTCTTATTAATGCAACAAACACAGATTCATATTTATTTTTGTGGTTCTCAAGATATGAGTTGAAAATGCTTTTCCACTATATTCATGTTACCTTTTAATCTATACTTATTGTTTCAGAAAGAAAAACCGGGAGACACACAATGCAGGTAGAAACAATCATTTAAATTTTACTTGTTAACATTTTTTTCTGCATTCAAAATTAATTACACTGCAGTTGATTATAAGTTTTTGTGTTATAAGTATAGAATCTTTATTCTTTATGTTTTAGGAAAATGTTCCTTTGTTGTTTTTCATTGACAAAATACTTCAAGGCTCATAAAGATGGCTTGAGTATCATCTTCTGATTAATAGTATGTTTAGATAATTTAAGAGATAAATATATTCCTAGAGCTAGCATTTTAAGTAATTTCACCCACCAAGATAGTCCAGATACACTTCTAAATAGAATGAGGGTATGTGTCTTTGCAGAAATTCCAGGGGTGGCTGGCTGCTTTGAGGTCTAGTAAGAGATAGGTTGCAGGCTGTGGATCTTAAAGGGACTTGCATCATGAAGAGTCTTAAATAAGGCTGTGGAGTCCTCAATTATAGGAAGAAATGTAGAAAATAAATACTTGATTTTATCTCAGATATCAAAATTATAGGCCAAAGCCAGATAAACATATATGAAATTAATTGAGCATAAATTCACAATTTGGCACTTTGTATAATTTTTATTTTCAGTTATAGACTGCATTCAGATCTTTAAAAATTATTTTAGAAAATAATTAATATTACTCTGTAAATGATATCTTCCCTTCTCTAAGGAAAGGACCTTTGAGAATATTTTATCTATGGAAAACTGTATTGAACACTGATGGGATATTGCTATTTTCAAGAATATAGGGTTTATCGCCTTTGAAACCCCATTTATCGCTGGGGCTAAAGTGTCTTAATGTTGACTTTTTTTTAAACTCCACATGTTAAAAACTCTGCTATTAAGTAACAACAATTACTGTTGTTAGAGAATTCAGAGGAAAGGTAAGCTACAGTTTATTGCTTTGCTTCTTTATTTGGCTGTATTAATTAAATCTAGTCTTTTTTGGGCATATGAATTCAGTCTTTTTGATTGGAATCACCTGTCACATGGTGCCATAGGTATATCCTTACCATAACTTATTAAGAGAGAGTAATTGGATGTTATTGAAAAGGATGACCTTATTGCTACATCTTGAAGCAATAAACATATGTATTTTACAAAACAAGTCCTACCCATGCTACCAACTGAAAGATCATCTTAGAAGCACTGAAATCCTTTGTTAAAAAGGAAGGCTTTAGAAAACTTTCTAACAGAAAAAAGCCAAGGCTGGTGTTTCTACTTCAGTGTCTTATAGAAATTATTTATATAATCTCTTGTATCCTTTTGCCCCTTTTAAAGTTGTAGCATGTAAGCCTGGAACATTTCACAACTGATTGAGAAGTCCTCAGTTGCTTCATTTCTTTGAGGAAAAGAGCCTACATGGCCCAAGTGAAGAGCCCAGATCCCATAGAGAAAACCAAACCAATGCCTTTTCTTGTCTTTTTTTTCTTGTCCATTTTAAGTCATAACTAATGTTTCTGTTCCAAGAAGTCCCTCTAGTCATCCTAAAAGGTGTTTTGGGGTTCTTTAATCTGTCTAGAAAGGTCTCATTTGCCTACTTGCCATAGAGAAGCAACTTTCTAATAGCTTAGCTTCTTAGTGGGTCATCAAAATCTATAGTAATTACTTAAGCTATAATGAATGATGGCCTAATAGTAATAGAATTTTAGCAACTCCTGTTTATCATATGAATTTAATTGTTTAATTATTAGCAATGATATTCTTTAAAATACTAAGTATTCCTTATGTCAATTTCTTTTTTTCTTTTTCTTTTTTAGAAAACAGGATTTATTAAGAGGACAGAAAAGCTCCCACAGTGGGAGGGGACCCGAAAGTGTTGCTCCCTTATGTCAATTTCTGTAACACTAAACTTTTTTTTTTAGAGACTCTCACTCTGTTACCCAGGCTGGAGTGCAGTGATGTAATCATAGCTTACAGCAGTCTCAGACTTCTGGGCTCAAGCTACTCTACCTCAGCCTCCCAAGTATCTAGGTGTGCAGACTTGAGCTACCACACCTAGCTCACTTTTATCTTTTTTTGTAGCAACAGGGTCTTGTGTGTTGCCCAGGCTGGTCTTGAACTCCTGACTTCTAGTGATCCTCCAACTTTGGCCCTCTAAAGTGCTAGGATTGCAGGCATACATACATAGCCTATAACATTAGGCTTAAATACATACATAGCCTATAACATTAGACTTAAAATATGAAATTCTTTGAACTTTTAAAAACTTACTATAGTTATATATAGTAGATTATATTTGATAAACATTTCTTAGGGGTATCTTTACCTAAAATTTCTTTATCTAGGGCGAATGGGGCATTTTGGCAAAGTAGTATAAAGTTTGATAAATGAATGTCCCTCTCATCCCCCCCGACCCCCCATCTAGTGGAGAGGCATAGAAAGAAGAAAATCAACGCTGGGATAAACAGAATCGGAGAGTTGATCCCATGTTCCCCTGCCCTAAAGCAGGTAAGAAGTTCACACATTTTTTTTCACTCATTAATTGTGAGCAAAGAATTCCCTAAATTGTTTTGGTATTTAAAATGATTATTTTTATTCACTACCATTCATGGTTTTTTGAAGCTAATAATTGCCTTGTTTTTTATTAGCTTCATTTTCCATATACCTGTCTTTAATTTTCCCACATTTCCAACAGTCTCTTAGTACAGTATCTACATGGTCAAATATACCATATAATTTCTACACTCTTAAGTTTTCTCTTGAATTACTAAATTAATTTCATGGTTATGTTTACATAAGCTCCACTCTGTTTACCAGACATTTCTTTGGTTTTCTTGCCAATGCATGTTCTTTCCTATTTAAAATTTTTTCCTATACTCTTCCAAGGATATCTACTTTAATTTATTCTCCATACCCTATCAACTCCTACTAGCGTGTAAAATTTCAGCTTAAAGCATGACAGTTTTCCCTAATGAAGATAGTTTTTTGTTTCTTTTGATAATGAGGACAAAATGTGTCACTGAAAACAAAACAAAAAATTGAAACAACACAGAAGACATAAAAAAGTTTAAAAACTAAATTGAAGCCCTGCCCATAAGTTATAACCACTATTACAATGTCGTTACACATGTCTTCAGATATTGCTTTATGAATATAAACATATATATATATATCCAGTGCTGTTTCATAACTTGCTCTGTCACTTTCTTTTTTTTGAGACAAGGTCTTGCTCTGTCTCCCAAGCTGATTTACAGTGCCATGATCACAACTCACTGTAGCCTCTACCCTCTGGATTCAAGTGATCCTTCTGCCCCAGCCTCACAAGTAGCTAGGACTACAGGCATGTCCACCAGACTTGGCTAATTTTTTTAAGCTTGTTTTTATAGGGATGGGGTCTTGCTATATTGTCCAGGTTGATCTTGAGCTCCTGGGCTCAAGCACTTCTGCCTTGGCCTCCCAAAGTGTTGGGATTACAGGTGTGAGTCACCGTGCCTGGCCCTGTTTTATTTATTTATTTATCTATCTATTTATTTATTTATTTTTTGAGTTGGAGTCTCACTCTGTTGCCCAGGTTGGAGTACAGTGACATACTCACAGCGCCCCCCCCCCCAGCATCAACAAGCCAGACTCTGGCGATCCTTCCACTTCAGCCTTCCAAGTAGCTGGAATTATAGGCATGCACTACCACGCCTGGCTAATTTTGATTTATTGTAGAGACGAGGTCTCACCAAGTTGTCCGGGCTGGTCTCAAACTCGAGAGCTCAGGCAACCCACTCACCTCAGCCTCCCAAAGTGCTGGGATTACAGGCTAAGCCACTGAGCCTGGCCCTGTTTTATGTTATTATTTATTTATTTAATTATTTTCAATCAGGGTCTCACTCTGTTGACCAGACTGGAATGCAGTGACATGATCATGGCTCTCTGTAGCCTCAAACTCCAGATTTCAGGTGATCCTTCTGCCTTACCCTCCCAAGTAACTGGGACTACAGGTGCACACTACCATGCCTGGCTAATATTTTGATTTTTTTTTTTTTTTTTGTAGAGACATGTCTTACTATATTGCCCAGGCTGGTCTTGAACTCCAGGGCTTAAGCAATCCTCCTGCCTCAGCCTCCCAAAGTGCTAGGATTACGGGAATGAGCCACTATACCTGGTTTCTGCCCCATTTTAGATATTATCTATCAACTTCTTTTTATACTCTTCTCCTGGCCTCCCCTTTTCTGATTCTCTCAATATAATTGTATCACAACTTTTAGTGAAATTGTATCCATTTTTAAGTTATTAAGACTGTATAGAACAGGTATCATGGCTCACGCCCATAATCCTAGCACTTTGGGAGACTGAGATGGGAGGATTGCTTAAGCCCAGTAGTTTGAGACCAGCCTGGCAACATAGCAAGATCTCATCTCCACCAAAAAAACTAAAAATTAGCCTGAAGTGCTGGCGTTTACCTGAAGTCCCAGCTACTCTAGAGGCTGAGGCAGAAGGATTGCCTGAACCCAGAAGGTTGAGGCTGCAGTGAGCCACGAACATGCTACTATATTCCAACCTGGGCAACACAGTGAGACCCCAACTTAAAATAAATAAATAAAGATTGTGTAAATATTGTTCAAGGTTGAGTCAAGGAGTGTACTATTATTATGTTTTCTTTCAGTTGTAAGATTTGTTTTTTGGGGGAGGGGGAGGGTATAAATAATTGCCTCATAGTTTTTCATTTGCTTAATTTTCTACATACTTATCTTTACTGCTTACCACACTTGCAACAGTCTCTTAGTACAGATTTCTACATGGTCAACTAAATCACATAATTTCCATTTTCCCTTTTTTTTCTGGAGAGTTTACTTCTGGAACCCTCTGTCCTCTTTTTTCAATTTCAAACAGTTGGCTCTTCCAACTCTTCTGTTTTTATTTTCAGCTCTCATATTTTAATTTCCAAGAGTATTTCTTCTCATTCTCTATTTGTTCCTCTTCTTACCATATGTTTGTGAATATGATACCTTCTTATCTGAATGTTATATAGGTTTTTTCCCTGAAGCTTTCTTCAATTTGCTGTTTTTATTTCCTCTAATTTCCTTTCTTCTCCCTTTTGTTTTGATATTGTGTCTTTCTTTTCAGAGGCTTTCTCTAAATGATATGTAGCTGATTTTTCATACTTGATCATGAGGCATTAAAAAGCTGGTTGAACAGGCTTGTCTTTTGGTGGCTCTTAGCGTTGCATGATTAGGTGGTGTGCTAGTGTTGGTGTTGTGGAACTCAAAAACATCAGTGTTTGTAGTTGTAGTTGTTTTCTTCTGTGAGATAGCTATTCATTTTTTTTTTTTTTTTGACGAGGAACCGTCATTCTTCTGCCTAGGAGTGGGAATGGGAGAAGAGGCTTATAAACCTGGCTGTCATTTAGCCATGTCAGGGATGAGGGGGTAGAGACTCATATTCAGGAGGCAGAGGTTTACCCTCCCATTTTCACTTAAGAGCCTCATCTTGTTCACTTTTGTGCCAGGTGTCCCTGAGGTTGAAATTCTCTGGTTCAAATGTCACAGAAAATAAACTTGTCTCCTGCAGTTGAGGCAGAAAGGGAAAGTCATCCAGCTTAATAGGATGTGAGGGGCGGGGGAGGGTGGTTGTTATTACTGTTTTATTAAGACTCTTTAAAGTCGTCCCCTCAATTTTAACCACATCCCTTACCCCAACTTCTAGAGAAGCCGGTATTTCTCAGTATTGAAGCTTCCTAGGATTTTGGAGGGTCAAATCAGCTTGCTTCTCAACATTATCTCCCTTGGAGGCACTTGCCCTTTTCATTCCCTTCCACAGGGTGAACTTAGACTTCCATAATGTGTTTTTTAGTCTTTTAAAAAATGTATTGTTTATCTGTCCACTATCAGGGGAGAGAGAGCCAGTTAGAAGCCCAAACTTCACCTGCATACAACCTACTTATGTAGTAAATCCCCTCTTGTACCCCACAACTCTAAAAAAAAGGCACTGTTTCCTTAATATAATGGCAAACTATTGTCTCCTAGTTTATTCTTCTTTCTCCACATCCTAGTGAATGGTAACTGCTTAGTAAATATTGGTGTTTGTCCAGTAAAATCTTGTTTTCCTACTCTTGACTTTCATTCCTTTGAGTTTCTCTGAAGAAAGAAAACCATAACCATTTCACTCCCTTGGTGTCCTAGAATGTGTGAGGAAGTCAATATTAGGCTCGCAGCAGCAGAGTCTCTGGAGATTTTCTTCACTGTTTGTACGTACTCTGTCCCCTGTCTGCAGTAAAGGGGCAGGTGGCTGGACATTATCAGGTGCCGCCTTTATTCAGATTCTTGTTTTTATTTCTTATTTTTATTTTTTTAGATTCTTTTTTATTTATTGTTTGTTTTTTAATTTTTTAATTTTAAAGATGTGAGATACAGTTCAGGATTAGGTATACAAATGTTCATTATGCAGGTACCCAGATTCTTGTTTTTTAAAAGGATAATATTGTTTTCCTCTTAAAAGTAAAGAGTTTTCTGGGTTTATGTATGGGTATTTGTTGGGACTCACTGTAAGGAACCCAGAATTGTAACTTGCCAAACAAAAGACTAAATTAGAGCAATTCCTCGATGAAAAGATCTATCCATAAAGTACTGGAGATCTTTATTTATCTATATATCTGAGTAGAAGTTAAACATTCATTGCTACCTTCTTTTTTTTTTTTGAGTTGGAGTCTCACTCTGTTGCCCAGACTGGAGTGCAGTGGCTGCTCCCGGCCACCGCAGCCTCGGCCTGCTGGGCTCTGGCAATCCTTCCACCTCAGCCTTCCAAGTAGCCGGAATTACAGGCACACGCTACCATGCCCGGCTGATTTTTTGATTTATTGTAGAGATGAGGTCTCGCTGCCCAGGCGGGTCTCGAACCCGCAGACTCAGGCAATCCACTCACCTCAGCCTCCCAAAGGCGCAGGATTACAGGCTGAGCCACCGAGCCCGGCTATCATTGCTACATTCTAATAACAGAAGAATAAAAACCAGAAAGACTATTAGATAGTTTAAATATTCATCAGTAATAGTCTAATAAATAAATAGTCATTAGAAATAAGATACAGATTTAAATTCTGTATAGAAATATAGATATTACATATAAAAATATGTAAGTACACATATGGAGATATAAATAATATATATGTACATATATTATATATATACATATACATATTACTTTTTGAGTCAGAGTCTCACTCTGTTGCTCAGGCTAGAGTGCAGTAGCAGGATATGGCAACTGCAGCCTCAACTTGCTGGGCTCAGGTGATCTTCCTGCCTCAGCTTTCCAAGTAGCTAGAACTACAGATGTATGACACCATGCCCGGCTAATTTTTTGATTTATTGTAGAGACAAGGTCTCAGCAATTTGCTCAGGCTGGTCTCAAACTCGTGAGCTCAGGCAGTCCTCTTGCCTCTGCCTTCCAAAGTGTTCCAAAGTGAGATTACAGGCATGAGCCACTGCGCTTGGCTATATTTAAAAAAAAAATGCAGCATACTGTTTATATCTTCCTTCTATCTGGGTTTTTTTAAAAAAAAGATATATAGAGGCATGCACTGGTATAGAACATTTCTGGAAGGATATACAAGTAAGTTTATGGTAGTTGCCTCTGGAACAGGGTCTAAAGAGCTAAAGCAAAAAGGAATGTTACTTTTCAGTATATGTCCCTGCATATAATTTACATTTTCTGGCATATGCATAGCCTGTTTCCAATCTTAACAATTTTTATTTAAGAATAAAGGAACAAGCCGGGTTTGGTGGCTCAGCCTGTAATCCCGCGCCTTTGGGAGGCTGAGGTGAGTGGATTGCCTGAGCCCGCAGGTTCGAGACCCGCCTGGGCAGCGAGACCTCATCTCTACAATAAATCAAAAAATCAGCCGGGCGTGGTAGCGCATGCCTGTAATTCCAGCTACTTGGAAGGCTGAGGCGGAAGGATCGCCGGAGCCCAGCAGGCGAGGTTGTGGTGGCCAGGAGTGGCCACCGCACTCCAGTCTGGGCGACAGAGTGAGACTCCAACTTAAAAAAAAAAAAAAAAAGAATAAAGGAACACTTTGACATAAAACACAATCTTTTTTAAAAGCTTAGGAATAGAATATACTGGGAACATGATATCAAAATTCAATCAAGTGACATTTCTTTCTTGACCTATTATTTAGAATACTTTGTAGTTGTGATTGACAGAGTAAAGAGTAACATTGAAATCCCAAATCTTTACATGGTCTTGAAGGCTGTCTCTGGCCTCTCCTGCTACTCCTCCCCATATACTTCGTTCTAGCCCCACTTACCTCCTTACCGTTCCTCAAACATGCCACGCCCAGCCCTGCCTCAGGACCTTTGTTCTTCTGATCTCACTTCCAGGACCTTCTTTCTCCAAGTATCCACAGGGCATGCTTCCTTTTTCTTCCTTTGGGATTTTGCTCAGGTGGTCTTCCCCAGCCTCCATATACAAAAAAAGTTGTAGCAGCGTGCTTTAGTTCAGGCTGCTATAACAAAAATACATAGACTGGGTAACTTAACAGAAATTTACTTCTCATAGTTCTGGAGGCTAGGAAGTCCAAGATCAAGGTTCCAGCCAATTCAGTTTCTGGTGAAGGGCTGCTTCCTGGTTGTGTCCTCAAGTGGCAGACGGAGAGAGGGAGAGAGAGGGAGGGAGGGAGAGAGATGGAAGGAGGGAGGGAGGGAGATACTATCTCCCTCTATCTCTTTTAAAGGCTCTACATTCACAAAGGCTCTACCCTCATGTCCTAATTACTTTCCACAGGTGCCACCTCCAAATATTGTAACATTGGGGATAAAAGTTTCAACATATGAATTTTAAAAGGCACATACGGTATATTACACAGGGTAACCGCCATCATCAATCTAGCTCCCTCTTTACCCTGCTTTATTTTTCTTTGTAGCATTTGTGTGTGTGTAAAATCTTAATACCACCTAATTATTATATATTATATATTATATATATATATGTATGTGTGTGTGTGGTGTGTGTGTGTATTCCTTAAGGGCAGGGAATTTGTCTGATTTACTGTTAGATCTCCAGTGCCTATAACAGAACCTGACACATAGTAAACACCCAGTAACTATTTAACAAATGAAAAATGAAAAATAGAAGCTATTGAATATGCTGTGTGTTTTAAAATTTGAAAAGATATATTGAAAAGATATATAGCACATATATGTGATCAAGACAAAGCTTTAAGTTTCTTCTGGGAAGTTGTTATCCTTTAGTGAAACTTTTAAATGGTTGATTTTCTTTGTCAGAGCAAGAATATGATCCTGGACCAAGCCTTTAAATATATAACAGAATTGAAAAGGCAAAATGATGAGCTCCTGCTCAATGGAGGAAACAATGAACAAGGTAAAGATTTGAATAGTCTTACTTTTTTTTAATGTTTAGGCATTTGTGTCACAGTGAAACATATTAGGATATGGAAAATCTTTTTTGCCCCAAACATTACTAAGATCTTGCATTCATTGGGTCTGGAAGAATGGTGTTGCAAATAAATTCATTTTAATTTAACTCTTTTCCCTCCTCTGAAAGCAACCTTAATCTTATAGGCATACAGAATTTTGCTTTTGGACTTGTCTGTGCACTTCATGTTTTGATACTGATAATACTTAATCTCCATTATTCCAACTGAATCTTGCAGTTAGGGAAATCCTATAACAGAATGTAGTGGGGCAGTTCTGTTCAGCATAACTTAAAACAAGATTAGGACATGCCTGTGCCAAGACTTAACTGTGCATGAACTAAAAAGGCCAAACCATTCAGTTCATAATTGTTTATATTATATGTAATGTATGTGTTAAACTGCTTGATCATTTGATGATATTTGATTTTTAGATAGAGGTGACCTTTTTATGCTGTCAAATGAGTTCTGTTTTTCCACCAGTATTGGAGAGAAAGTTTCCTTATAGCTGCTGAAAAGAAAAATATCCCAGGCAAGTGTAAAGTTCAGTGTAGACCTATTTGAATTATTTTTTATTTATGGCTCTAAAAAGAGCAGCCAAATAACTTCCTATGACAACTCAGTAGGCCACCTTAAAAGTAGAGGAGAAAGGGCAGAATTTGCTGAGGTCAGGCCAGTGCTGGACTGTGTTTATTGTAATGGACAGGAAGAATACTGGAAAGCATATCTTAGAGGTCAGCATTCAGAATCTCCTTATTTACTTTTAGTTAAATAGCAACTTTCCCCATCACCTAAGTCAGTTGTCATTTATGGTCCAGGTCCTTTTGTGATGCAGTCAGATAGATACAGGATACGTGTTCATGTTTGGTAACCATTTGAGGTACCCCAGAAAAGGAGGAGTGTAAATAAGGCTAGAATGACTTTCTTTCTTTTTTTTTTTTTTGAGTTCAAGTCTCACTGTCACCCCAGGGTGGAGTGCAGTGACACGCTCATGGTCACTGAAGCCTTGACCTGCTGGGCTCAGATGATCCTTCCACCTCAGCCTTCCAAGTAGCTGGAACTACAGGAATGCACCACCATGGCCAGCTAATTTTTTTATTTATTATAGAGACAAGGTCTCACCAAGTTGCCCTGGCTGGTCTCAAGCCCCTGAACTTAGGCCATCCTCTTGCCTCCACCTCCCAAAGTGCTGTGATTACAGGTGTGAGCCACCACACCCGGCTAGAATGACTTTTCTAATGAAGACTCCTTTGCTTTCAAAGCACAGAGGCTGAGACAATCAAGTTACTTTAGGGAAAAGGGAAACTATTTAAAAAATACAAGTTGCATGGGGTTCAGCAAAAGTTGACCAGCGAGGCGGGGTTAGGGGCAGTACCTGAGATAGCTTAAATCTAGCTATTTTTTTTTTTTTTTTTATTTCTGTCATGATCATTATGTCTTCCATTCTTTTTTGGGCATTTGCTCTAATCTCTTTTATTCTCCTAGTGGCTTCCTCTGCATACACACCGTCCACATGCCCGTTGGTCAAGACAGTGGCATTGGGCTTAGGCCCACCTGTGTTTGAGTCTCAGCTTCATTGACTCACCAGTACTCTTTGACCCATTACTTAACCTCTCCAAGTCCCTGTTTCCCTATCTTAAAATGAGGATAATCGTAGTATCTGCCTGACTGGATTTAGGCAAATCATGTAACTGCTCTGAACATGTTTCTCACATCTAAAAATGGTGGTAATAATAGGTAGTTCCCATCTCATGGTTCTTAAAAGGATTAAAAGAGATAATATAAGTACTTAATACAGTGCACTTAAGACTAATGCCTAGCACAAAGTAAATGCTTGATAAATGAGAAAATGAGTGAAAAGTGCCAGGCAGTAAATGTGCAGTAAGTGAGAAAAATGATTGTCCTTTAATTTCCAGTGTCCATGGCACACTGGCATCTTTCTCTTGGGCCTTAGTGTAAATAACTGAGAAAAATGATCTGCTAGTTTCAGCTCATCCTTATTGGAATGGAACTTTCCATTTCAGGCTGCCTCATAGGGCATTAGCCTTGAGGATTGGCTGCTTTGGGAGAAGTGAGAACACACATCATGGTGGTAAGGCAGATGGGGATGTGTGGCGTCACAGAGCATACGTACTAGCATCCGAGGCTCCTCGTTCCTGGGGCCCGGGTGAAGCTGTCTCCCTCAGAAAGTAGGGCTGTGACTTATGCCTTCACTGCTCAGTAGTATACCTGCATTGACCCTACCAGGGAAATTGTGGTTTCCATTGTTGATGTTTTCATTGTTGCTCTGCCACTTTGCTTCTTACATGTTCTTGCTCCTTTGTTTCAAAGGGCTAACTAGAAACTCCATTTTTAGTCTCCGTTGTTTCAAAGGGTAAACTAGAAACTAAAACCATTTGTAAAAGAGATTATCTGGCCAGACACGGTGGCACATGCCTGTAATCCCAGCACTTTGGGAGGCAGAGACAAGAGGATTGCCTGAGCCCAGGAGTACAAGACTAGTGTGGGCAACTTAGTAAGACCTCATCTCTATAATAAATCAAAAAACAATTAGCCAAGTGTAGTGGCATGCACCTGTAGTCCTAGCTACTCGGGATTTGAAGCAGAAGGATCACCTGAGCCCAGGAGGGCTAGGCTGCCATGGCCATGAGCATGCCACTGCACTCCAGCCTGGATAACAGAATGAGACTCTGACTCAAAAAAGAGAGAGAGAGAGAGATTATCTATTATCACCACAACAAATGTTAGCTATTGCAGCATTTAAATGTTATTATATTGATATTCAATGTTATTTTTCTAACATATTACCATGATGTCAATATGTCTTCCTTTGTTTCACCTATGTAGCTGCCCTATCTGAATTGGGAATGTTGAGATACCTACATTATCAGTAATTTTTCAGTTGTTGGCCTTTAAACATTTATGCTTTTAAAAGGAGGGAATAGACATTTAAAGATACCATTCTAAAAAGCAGAAAGAATTTATGTTAGAAAAGAACTGAAGAGTCTCAATTGAGGTATTTAGAATGCTAGAATTAGAATTAGTACATTGTTCTTTTCTAAGTTATGGTAAATACTGACATTCATTGATATTTTTACATTTTTATTTTAAATATTATAGCTGAAGAAATAAAAAAGCTACGAAAACAACTGGAAGAAATTCAAAAAGAAAATGGCCGATATATTGAATTACTGAAAGCAAATGACATATGCTTATATGATGATCCCACAATCCACTGGAAAGGAAATCTGAAAAACTCAAAGGTCTCTGTTGTTATTCCTAGTGACCAGGTTCAAAAAAATATTATTGTTTATTCCAATGGGAGTCAGCCTGGTGGAAACAGCCAGGGAACAGCTGTTCAGGGGATAACCTTTAATGTTGGTCATAATTTACAAAAGCAAACTGCCAACGTGGTGCCAGTACAGAGGACTTGCAATCTTGTGACTCCTGTGTCTATTTCTGGAGTTTACCCTTCTGAAAACAAGCCATGGCATCAAACCACAGTTTCTGCATTGGCTACCAACCAGCCCGTTCCTCTTTGTCTTCCTGCTACCATTTCTGCTCAAAATATTCTTGAGCTTTCCACCTCTGAAAGTGACTCGAGTGTGCTTGGTGCCACTAGTGGCTCACTGATTGCTGTTCCTGTTGGGCCTGAACCTCACCAACATCATTCCTTGCACACATATCCAAACGATCAAAATCCTTTGGAAAATAAAAATGGTCAAGAGAGCCCCAAATTATTGAAGAAAACAGTCCCTTGTGCTACAAGCATCCCCCCCACCTCCTCAGCAACTGCCACTAAAGTGCACCATGGAAACAAGTCCTGCTTGAGCATACAGGACCTGAGAGGTGATTTTCAAAACACCTTTGTTGTTTCAGTTACCACCACAGTCTGCTCCCAGCCTCCCAGATCTGCCGGTGGATCCTCTCCAGTGAGCAACAGCAAGAGTGCAGACTTGACAAGTACAGCCACGGTGGTGGCACCATCTGTCTCTGGAGTAGGGAAGGCCACCACTCCTGTAAGCACTCTGTCTGCAAACTCTGTGGACAATGGTTGGACTCTTTCTTGTTCTTTGCCTTCTTCAAGTGTTAGTGCTTCAGATTTGAAAAACATTAATAGCCTTACCCGAATTTCTTCAGCTGGAAACACACAGACAACGTGGACTACTTTGCAACTGGCAGGAAACACTATTCAGCCTTTAAGCCAGACACCATCTTCCACCATGACTCCAGCATTAAATGAGTCTGGTACTAGCCCCACCACAAGCAACCACAGTAGACACGTGGCTACAGGCATCAACTTGAATACTTCCTTTCTAGCAGATGGACAGTCAGTTGAGCAAGTAGTTGTAACTTTGCCTTCATGTCCATCTTTACCTATGCAGTCACTAATTGCCCAGCCACAGGTTAAATCTCAGCCTCCAAAAAATATCCTTCCACTGAATTCAGCAATGCAGGTAATTCAGATGGCTCAGCCAGTTGGGTCGGCCGTTAATGCAACTCCAGCTAATCAGAATGTTATCATTCTTCAGCCTCCCAGCACCACCCCATGTCCAACAGTGGTGAGGGCAGAGGTTCCCAACCAAACAGTGGGTCAACAGATAGTAATCATACAGGCAGCTAATCAGAATCCTTTGCCACTCCTCTCTGCTCCACCTCCTGGTTCTGTTCGACTCCCTATCAATGGAGCCAATACTATAATAGGGTCTAATAATTCAGTGCAAAATGTTTCAACCCCACAGACTTTTGGAGGAAAGCATCTTGTTCACATATTACCAAGACCTTCATCTTTATCAACATCTAGCTCAACACAAACTTTTTCTGTTACCATGTCAAACCAACAACAGCCTCAAACCATTTCTTTAAATGGACAGCTCTTTGCTTTGCAGCCTGTGATGTCTTCATCAGGAACTACCAATCAAACCCCTATGCAAATTATTCAACCTACCACCAGCGAAGATCCAAATACCAATGTTGCCCTGAATACATTTGGTGCTTTGGCCAGCCTCAATCAAAGCATATCACAGATGGCTGGGCAAAGCTGTGTACAACTGTCTATTAGCCAGCCTGCCAATCCTCAAACTGCTGCAAATAGTCAAACCACCCCAGCTAACTGTGTTTCATTAGCAACAACTGTAGCACCTCCTGTGACAACAGATCATTCAGCCACACTACCCAGTACTTATAATCTAGTGACTCCTCCCTCCATGAACACTCTTGCTTGTTTGCCACCTAACGTGAAGTCAAAAAGGTTGACTAAGAAGCCAGGTGCCAAGAAACACTTAGCAGCAAACAAGTCAGCATGTCCCCCGAATTCAGTCAGAGATGTGAGCAAGCTGGACTGTCCCAGCATTGAAGGCCCGGTAGAGCCGCCCTGTAATGGACTGCTGGAAGGCCTCCCTGCTGAATTACCATCTGTCCCTGTGTCCCAGGCAAATAGTGTAAGTGTTTCGCATTCCTTGGACATTCTAAATTCTGAATCAGTAATACCCGAGTCTGTATCCAAATCTAAAACAGTAGAAGAGTCCAGCTCACCCTCCCAAGAATCTGTAACAAGTGAACATTTTGCAGTGGCCCCAGCAAAACCCAAAGATTCTACACCCAGTTTGCAACAAGAGACATCTCAGGATAAATCACCAACTAGTTTAGCATTGTCAAGTGCTGCCAAATCCTGCACTTCAGCCAATGTGTTAATTCCATCTCCAAATGATGCTCACATTTTGGTTTCTCAGGTTCCTGGATTGTCATCTACCACGAGCACTACAGGTACTGACTGTGTTTCTGAGGTGGAAATCATTGCTGAACCTTGCAGAGTTGAGCAAGATTCATCAGATACAATGCAAAACACAGGTCTCTTAAAGGGGCAAGGTTTAACCACATTGCTATCTGATCTTGCTAAAGAAAAAGACCCTCAGAAATCATCTCTTTCAGATCAGATGGATCATCCTGACTTTTCTGCAGAAAATTCTCAAATAACTGAATCAAGTGTTAATTTACACCCCAAACAGGAAATACTACTGATGAGCAATGATGACAGAGATCCACCTCAGCATCACTCCTGCCTTCCTGATCAGGAGGTTATTAATGGCTCTTTGGTCACCAGTAGGCAGGCTGACTCTCCCATGTCCACCAGTTCTGGCAGTAGTCGTAGTTTCTCAGTTGCATCCATGCTTCCTGAAACAACTAGGGAGGATGTGACCGGCAATGCAGCGACTAATACGTGTGACAGCTGTTCCTTCGTAGAGCAAACTGATATAGTAGCTCTTGCAGCAAGAGCTATTTTTGACCAGGAGAACCTTGAGAAGGGAAAAGTTGGCCTCCAGGCAGATATGAGGGAAGTTACTTCAAAGCCTTCTGAAGCATCATCTTTAGAGAGAGACCCACCTTTCAAATCACAGATACCTAAAGAGAATGGCACAGGACAGGCAGAAGCAACACCAAGTGAATTTAATTCTCAGGATTCAATTGAAACAGCTGTGGAAAGGGGAAAGCCCCGTGAAAAACCATGTTGTTCTCTGGGAATTAAAACGTCAAATGCCTCTTTACAGGCTTCTACTTCTCAACCACCGAGCATCACCAGTTTAAGTGTGAATAATCTTATCCATCAGAGCAGCATCAGCCATCCTCTGGTCAGCTGTGCAGGTCTGTCCCAAACTTCAGAGCAAACCACTGTTCCTGCAACGGTGAATCTGACTGTTTCATCTGGCTCCTATGGTAGTCAGCCTCCTGGGCCATCTCTGATGACCGAGTACTCCCAAGAACAGATAAATACTATGACCAGTACCATACCAAATTCGCAGATTCAAGAGCCACTCTTAAAGCCAAGTCATGAAAGCCGTAAGGATTCTGCTAAGCGTGCTGTCCAAGAGGACCTTTTACTGTCTTCAGCTAAACGTCAGAAGCATTGTCAGCCAGCCCCCCTCAGACTTGAAAGTATGTCCCTCATGAGCAGAACTCCAGACGGCATTTCTGATCAAGCTCAAATGATGGTTAGTCAGATCCCTCCCAACTCCTCAAACTCAGTTGTGCCTGTAAGCAACCCAGCTCACGGAGATGGCCTTACACGATTATTTCCACCTAGTAACAACTTTGTGGCCCCTTCATTGCGGCAAACTGAAGTTCAGTGTAATTCTCAGCCTCCTGTTGCAGAGCAGCAGCAAACCCAGGCCAATCAGCATCTGCAGGCCTTGCAGCAGCATGTTCCAGCTCAAGGGGTATCTCACCTTCACAGTAACCATCTCTACATAAAACAGCAGCAGCAGCAAGCAGGGCAGTTAAGAGAGAGGCATCACTTATATCAGCTGCAGCACCACGTACCTCATCCAGAGAGCTCTGTCCACTCTCAGCCCCATAATGTCCACCAACAGAGGACCCTACAACAGGAAGTTCAGATGCAGAAGAAGAGGAATCTTGTTCAGGGCACTCAGGCCTCTCAGCTTTCCTTGCAACCGAAGCACCATGGAACAGACCAATCTCGACCCAAGAATGGTCAGCCACATCCCCACCACCAACAGATGCAGCAACAAATGCAGCAACACTTTGGAAGTTCCCAGCCAGAGAAGAACTGTGAAAACCCTTCCACTAGCCGAAACCACCATAACCATCCCCAGAACCATCTCAATCAAGATATTATGCACCAACAGCAGGATGTTGGAAGCAGACAGCAAGGTTCAGGAGTTTCTTCTGAACATGTATCGGGACACAATCCAATGCAGAGGCTTTTGACATCAAGAGGCTTAGAGCAGCAAATGGTGTCCCAACCAAGTATTGTGACTAGAGCTTCTGACATGACCTGTACTCCACATAGGCCAGAGAGAAACAGAGTTTCAAGTTATTCTGCTGAGGCACTTATTGGAAAGACATCTTCTAATTCAGAGCAGAGAATGGGCATATCAATTCAGGGTTCTAGAGTTTCAGACCAGCTTGAAATGAGAAGCTATCTTGATGTTTCCAGAAATAAGAGTTTGGCTATTCATAATATGCAGGGTCGTGTGGACCATGCTGTAGCCTCAGATATTCGCCTTTCTGATTGTCAGACGTTTAAAGCAAGTGGAGCCAGTCAACAGCCCCCAAGTAATTTTGAAGTACAATCATCAAGAAACAATGAAATAGGCAATCCTGTATCATCATTGAGGAGTATGCAGTCCCAGGCTTTTCGAATTAGTCAAAACACTGGTCCACCACCAATTGACCGTCAAAAGAGATTACCTTATACACCAGTTCAGAGCATCCCAGCAGGGAACGCTATTCCACCAAGGGACAGTGAAAATACATGTCACCAAAGTTTCATGCAGAGTTTACTTGCCCCTCACCTTGGTGATCAGGTCATTGGGAACCAGAGGTCACTCTCAGAGCATCAGAGGAATACACAGTGTGGGCCATCCTCTGCAATTGAATATAATTGTCCCTCAACTCATGAAAGCGTCCATATTAGAAGAGAGAATGAGAGTCAGAATAGGGAAAGTTGTGACATGTCTTTAGGTGCAATTAACACCAGGAACAGCACCTTGAATATTCCTTTTTCAAGTTCTTCTTCCTCAGGAGATATTCAGGGTCGAAACACAAGTCCCAATGTTTCTGTACAGAAATCCAATCCTATGAGGATTACTGACAGTCATGGGACCAAGGGCCACATGAACCCTCCAGTCACCACCAACATGCATGGGGTTGCAAGACCAGCTTTGCCACATCCATCTGTGTCTCATGGAAATGCTGATCAAGGACCTCCTGTACGTCAAGCTACTTCTTCAGTACCCCAGAGATCAAGGCATCTCCTGCAAGACAGCAGTGGTTCCAAAATTCGTCAACCTGAAAGGAATCGTTCTGGAAACCAAAGACATAGCAATGTCTTTGATCCAAGTCTTCCCCATCTCCCTCTCTCTACTAGTGGCAGTATGATTCTTGGACGTCAACAACCTGCTACCGAGAAGAGAGGAAGTATTGTTCGTTTCATGCCTGATAGCCCACAAGTACCTAATGATAATTCAGGTCCTGACCAGCATACACTGTCACAAAATTTTGGTTTTTCTTTTATTCCTGAGGGTGGCATGAATCCACCAATAAATGCTAATACTTCTTTCATTCCACAGGTTACTCAGCCTAGTGCCACTCGAACGCCAGCCCTCATCCCAGTAGATCCCCAAAATACTCTGCCATCCTTCTATCCCCCATATTCTCCTGCTCATCCTACACTGTCCAATGATATTTCAATCCCCTATTTTTCTAATCAGATGTTCTCAAATCCTAGCACAGAGAAGGTGAACAGTGGAAGTTTGAATAACCGATTTGGATCAATTTTATCTCCTCCCAGACCTGTTGGCTTTGCTCAACCAAGTTTTCCTCTTCTCCCTGATATGCCACCAATGCATATGACCAACTCTCACCTATCAAATTTTAATATGACATCTTTGTTTCCAGAAATAGCTACAGCTCTTCCTGATGGCTCAGCGATGTCACCTTTGCTTACAATAGCAAACTCCTCTTCCTCTGACTCTTCCAAGCAGTCTTCAAACAGACCTGCCCACAACATAAGCCATATTTTAGGTCATGATTGCAGTTCAGCTGTTTAATTGATTAAATGTAAAGGTAATGAGTGAGATTACAAATGTATTTGTGTGTGTGTGTACACAGACATGTACATGAAGAGAGGGATTATGTGTGTATGTCTTTGTGTTTATATAATCACTTTTCAGTTATCTTCTGAATGTAGGGAAGCCATGTCAGAGATAATGCAAATACTGAGTTGTCAAAAAAAGTTATGTTTTATTTTTAATTGTATGGTGTGCTTTTTTATTCTCCAAGCAGATTTATATTTCCAAATTTGATTTGCAATCTTACATTTCCTAAATACAAATCAGCTGGAAGTTGGAGGAGATCATTTTGGCATGTGCTGGGTAATAGAAGGAGCCTAGATTTTAAACTCAATTGTTGATAATTTATAGAATAGATCATTGAGATAGTTGAGTTGCTATCCAAAAGTACAGACATCTTAATAAAATGCAATGGCTAATAACCAAATGCAGGCTAATGTCAACATCTAGAACAGTGTTTTACCCATGGAAGGTATTGAGTTGATGCTGAATTGAATGTCCATAGTTAAAGTCAAACTGTTAGCAAATAAATGAATTGTTTAATCAATTTAATCCCAAGGTTTGGTTTAGATAGAGGCTTCTTTCTAAATTATAACAATCCATAAATGATCTGATTTCATGTCTTGTTCTTCAAATTAGGGGGCAACATTATCCTTTAATGTGCCAATATCTGTAAAGCAAAGGTCTTCCTTGTGACAGTTAGCCTTAAATATAGAGAGCTATAAAATTGAGTACATAAATGTTCTTCATTTTGTACTTGAATCTTGCATCAGGCCATAAGGGTAAAAGCAGTTATATTGTGGAGTTTGCATGGGTTCAGTTAATGATTGGTGTTTCATCAACTGAATTTTTATTTAGTATTCTCTCTTCATTCTATTTATTCGATTTTGAAATAAATTCTTTTACATTCATTTAAAAATTGATCAGTAAATAGTGTGTTTATAATCTACACATTTATTTGAGCCTTACTTTTAAAATATTTCTGAACAGAGTTTGAACTCTGTCAGTATTTTCATTTACTGAGGTATTTATATTTTAAATATGGCATTGTTTATTACATTATTATCCTTCATAACAGAATTATAATGAGAAGATGAATTTGTTCATTATTTTTCTTGTTGGTAGATGTGAAATGGTGCTTCACATATATATATAGATATAGATATCTATATCTATATATCTTTATATATGTGTGTGTGAGTGTGTGTGTACACTAACAGGTTTTAAATATGAACTAGTCCTTTAAAATTAGGCCTGTAGTCTGAAAATGGACATTGAGACCTGAGACATGCTAATACATAGAAAAACTTGATGTAGGTGGGGATTTTTTAAAGCCCCACTGAAGGCCAGGTGCCACGATTCATTCCTGTTATCCCAGCATTTTAGGAAGCCAAGACAGGAGGATCACTTGAGCACAGGAGTTCGAGACCAGCCTGAGCAACATAGCAAGGCTTTATCTTTACAAAAAAAAAAAAAATTGTTTTTAAATGAGCTGGGTGGGTAGCATGTGCCTGCAGACCCTAGCTACTTGGGACGCTGAGGTAGGAGGATTACTTGAGCCCAGGGGTTTGAGGCTGCGGTGAGCCAAGATCATGCCATTGCACTCCAGTCTGGTGACCCTGTGAGACCTCAACTACAAAAAAAAAAAAAAAAGAAAAGAAAAGCCCCACTGAAGAAGACAATAGTAAATTTAAAAACATATATATTAAATTTTGAGACTTAAAACTAAGAAAACAATGATATATATTCCTTTTCTTAAGCCGCTAAGCCTATTATATCTTGTGGTGGCTACATTCTGCCAAAAATGGGATGGGTGGGGGAGATGTGTATAAATTGTTCTGACTGTTCTGTTAACAAAGTGAATCCAAGGGCCATCTTTTTTTTTTTTTTCCATCCTAAAAAAGCTTCCTATAGTTTGGTCAGAGCAGTTAACTCCAGTGAATACCTCTTCTAAAGACTCAGCAAAAGGGTCAGTTGTGCCTCTTTAACTGTTCTTACCAAACTTTCCTCTCTTTCTCTGCTGCTGACTGAAGCAGCCTCCTGGGGACAAAAAAATACTGTAAACAAGAAAAATCTGTATTTTCTTTCTTCAAAATCGTCTTGGGGAAGAATAGGAGAACTTCATGAATAAGTTACTAAAACATGACAAGTGATAAACACAGTAGTCAAAATTTTGTATTGAGGAAAATGATATTTATGACTTGCCTTTTAATTCTCTTAACTGAATCTTAAGCTTTACCATTCGAGTTTTTCTTCATATGTGAAAGGTCCAATCTGCCAATTTCAAGAAGGGTGATTTTCCATGTGTTTGACTATTCATTTTTCCTTCCTCCCTCCCTCTGTTCCTGACTCCCTCCCTCCCTCTTCTCTCCCTCCCTTCTTTTCTCTCCCTTCCTTCTCTCTCTCTCTCTCTCTCTCTCTCTCTCTCTCTCACACACACACACACACACACACACTTCACAGTGGCTGTTGAGTTCTGAAGGACTGGGGACTGCTAGTTATAATTGGAGCTAAGTTAAGCTGAGGAGAAGCTCACTTTGACCATTGTAATGCAAAGACCTCAAAAATCATTATTTTTAGGTATTTCTGTTGTATTGATTGTATTTTCCTGCTTAGCTGTGTTCAGAGATAGGGTTTGCATTTCTCAGTGCTTTCATTCCAACAATACAAGGGGGACCACCCCAAAAATTTATTTATTAAAAAAAATTGTTCTTACATGTTTAAACTTCAGTCACCTGCAATGTACTCTCCATTTTATGCAGTATACCTATCGAGATGCTTTTTCCAACTGTCAAAATAGTTTTTGAGCTTGTCAGTTTTGATGCCTTTTAGTACTTCTGCTGTTTTTTGTTTCACCTCTTCCACATCGGCAAAACATTTCCCTTTGAGGACTTTTTTCATCTGGGGAAATAAAAAAAAGTTCCTGGGGTGAGATCAGGTGAATAGGAAGGGTGGGGCACAGAGGTCATGTGATTTTTGGTTAAAAACTGCTGAATATACTTAGCGCAGTGTGAGCAGATGCACTTGTAAATCACCTATCATAAAATGGGCAAACGTGTTGAAGGAATATCCACAAAAAAAAAAAAAATTCACTGAAGCTGAACATAGCCTCTCACAACAATGCTAGCTGGTACACTGATGCTGATAGGTTCGTAGAACACTTTTTGAGCAGGGGAACCCTGTACTACAAGGGTCCCACCCTCCAAAAAAATAATTGTTCTCTTTTTTTTGGTTCCCCGGTCTAATAGTTTTATCTTGAATGAGTAGGTATCAGTACGGCTTATTTCAAGAAAGATGTGTCTATCTGCAAATAGTTGGGCTCTTGCTTACATGTAGCTCTAATTATTTTACAGACATCTGCATGCATATATTTAAATTCATTTCATATATGAGCTCAGATCTCAAAGTGTTCAGACCACAGTACTCTTATTGGGCGTAAAAGCACAAGTATATGAGATTTACTAGCAGTATTAAGTATTTGATCATTAGAGCTACATGATTTGGGGGAGGAAATTTGTTATATAATATCTAGTGTAGTCTGGATATACTTTTTGGTAAAGTGTTGGCAGAAGATCTTGTCAGTTTTTGTTTATAATAAATTTAATGTTATTCTTGCCTTACAGTATATGACTATAGAAGCTAAAACCATTTCCACAAATTATGTTTTAACTTCTGGAAATACACAAAGTTACATCTGAGTTGTAAGTGAGAGTCATTGATTAAATAATTTCTCTTATTTAGCATATGAATCTGTAGAGAAAGTGGTTAATTCCTCTCAACATTTAACAGTAACTTCTAATGAAATGAAAATTTCAGATTTCTCTTCATGTATAAACTTTTAATGTGTCAGTCATAGATGAAAGGAATCCAGTTTGATGTCATTTTTCTTGGGGGGGGCAGGGGTTACAATGCTCTGAGATGACTTTTATATTTTAAGCTACTTCAGAAAACTTGTTTTTGTGGGAATTCCTCAGTGGCCATGATTCACAAAATTTAACATATCAGAAGCAGGGCAAGAGAAGGGAGGGTTGTTCTTTGGCAGCAATTTTCCAGTCACATATCAAGATTATGTGGAACAGAAGCAAAGATAAACTTTTAAAAATTAGCCTTCTTAAAATAGAAAGTTATTTAAGTATTTTAAGTTAATTCATTTGCCTTGCTCTTGCCTTCTAATATTAGCCATTTGAGGGAGAGGCTGAAACTATTTTCAGTATTTGGAGTAGTAACTCTAAAAAAGGTAAAAACACATTTTAATGGGAGTGCAATTTTTAAAATTTGAGAAAGGATAAAATCTTACTAACTTGCATCTTCTTAGCTTTATCTTTCCTTTGATACATAGGTACTTAGGCTCTTATTTTTTCCTGTCTGTTCCATGTCAGATAGGTGGCAGGGGATCTGAGCATTTCCTAAGATCACTCCTTTGCCTTGAAACACTTATGGGGCTCACCATCTATTAGATCAGCATGTGGCATTGAGTCATACTCTCAAGCAAGTGATTCCCAAATCCTGGCTTTAGGGGCTACTATGCCTCCTATTCTTTTAAAGGCCAACAACAATTTCGTCAAACAAAATTAGCTCAAAATTAATTTAAAATATTTCAGTGTGCCATATGATTCTGTTCCTTGGTTTAGTGGACTTGTCTTTTTCTAATGAAGGAGTGAAAGGACAAAAGTACCAAAATGAAACAGTTCAGGGTCGATCTCTTTAGAAGCCTGGAAATCGTAATTCTGTTGTCTATATGGTTGCTGCCTCTGCCTGGAGGTAGTATGCCTGTGGCTGTGTGCACCCAGAGGGCAATAGGAGTAGCCAAAAGCTGGATAAGCTAGTATGATGTTAACCTGTGAATGATGATTTTATGATAACTATATGCAAATTAAAGGCAGAAGTTAGTTTCTTCTCAAGATGCCTTTTTGGCTGAATGTTACCATTTTTCCTTCCCCAGAGTTCAACACAAAAGGGTCCTTTTTTGGACTTACCTATATTTTCTCTGCATTATACTCTTCCTGTGTACTGGAATGAAACCTAGAGGGTGTTTCTACTAGAATCTGTGTGGGGACACCAAGTTCAGATTGAGGCAGTCCAGATACACTGGTAAGAAGCGTGAGGACCTTGTTGGACACAAAACTTCTAGGTTTGTCCACACGCCTCCACCCTGGTCCTGCACTTTAGCTGAAACTGTGCCTCTGGTCCTTAGACCAGCTATTGGAACATATCACTCACCCACTCTTCTGTTATAGCAAAGGGCCAGTTGGGATGGTACATGCTGTGTAATCAAACACCTCCTAGAAGACAAGTACAGCTGATGTTTCTCACTGTTGCCTTATCATTCTCTGAGCCATCTTTGATGTTGATTTGTAAAAAAAAAATAATAAAACCCCCCAAAAAACTTACTAGTTGGTAGCAAAACGCCTTTTAAAACTCAGAACTTTTATGTGGTGGTTATTAAACATCCTTATTTCTAGATTTACTCAAACTGAATCAATTTTAATCTTTGTTTGCACGTGTATATGGTCAGATACTTCATAGACATGTAAATGTTGGGCATAATATCCAAACTGGTGTTATTTCAGATGACTGCATAATGTGCCACTAGAAACTTTATGAGACATAGATGCTAACTCTTCATTTGTAATTTAACACTTTTTTCCAAAGATTATCTTTGATTTTTTTTCTCAGTTGAGTGTACACCTATACATATATTATGTCAAAGGAACTTAAAGTTTTCCCCATCTAATCCCTTCCTCACTTTCCTGAGACTTCTTAGTCCTCCCTCCCCTCAAGTCTTAAAATCCTGTTTAGTCTATGAGGTCACTGAGGCACTGAACTTGGATAATGGTAACGTTTAAGGGGAGTTGAACTGTTGATCTTCCAAGAAGAAAGGGACCAGACAGTGTTGCTTAAGATGCTGCAGTTGTGTTACTGTGAAGAAAAGATTTGCTTCCACTTTCAGCAGGCTATATAAATAAATATACATATATATATTTTCACTTTGGTAAAAAAAAGTTGAAAAATCTGAGAACATAATTACCTTCACAAATTATTTATAGATACACTGGGTGAGAAGCTTACTGTAGGGCAGTTACCAGAAAAAACAAACTAATTTTAGTGCTTTCAATATTGTAATATTTGCATCTATTACCATGGCAGCAGTGTCTGCTTTGCACTGTGTCCTATTACTGTAAATCATCTGGTTTATAATTCTAACGGAAACTAATTTGTTTTGTAATAGAATCTAGAGCAGATATGTATAATATGATCAAATTGTCCTACAGTTGTAAATAAGAATAGGTCCTGTTTATTTTGACATCTTTTTACAAATGCATTGTATTAGGGTGTGAATATTCTGAACCATGCTCTTGTTTAAAGTTTTGAAATTTTTATTGTTAAATGTAACATTTTAATGGTTGTAATAATTATTTGTATAGATATGAATATAGTATTTTATTTAAGAAAATAAACTTTGCATTTTTGCATTGTAAATTCTATCTTTTTTTATCGCTTCAGAACTATTAAAATGGCTTGTCTTGCATACTGAAATTATATTCAAGTAATCTTTAAATTTTGCCAAAACATCTTAAAGAAATGTCATGACACATTTGCTGTAGGGATTGTGTTTCTTATCAAACAGTCAACCTCAAATAAATCATAATTATGACCAGAACTATATTATTAGAACAAACTATATACCTCTATACTCATAAAAGGAAAATTAGAATTTCAGATCTGGAAGAGTATTTAGAGATGATCCAGTTTAAACTCCCTCTACATTTCTTATACTGTAGGAAGTTGAAGCACAGGACTTGGAGACAAGAGTTAGGTCTTTCACTCTAGCTATCTACATCAACCTAGACAAAACGGGAAAAAGAGGGAAAGAATTTCAGAGGAACTTATACAGTATAAAATAATTTGAATTTCAAATGTCTGTAGATCAAAGACCCTCTCTGGTGGAAAATAACATCAACCTCAATCTCTCTATATATAATGCCCAGAAAATATATACAATATACAGGAAATGTGACCAATAAGCAGAAGGGAAGGTAGATGGTAGAAGTGAATCCACATAAGATCGAGATACATTGACAAAGACTTTTACAGAAATTATATGAAATATATAAAAATGAAAATTTTCAAAATAGGATAAAAATAGAGAATTGCAATTTATAAAGAATAATCAAATGGAAGTAAAACAGATCAGTAGTTTGTGGGAGCTGGTGGAAATGATAACTAAAAGGGAACAAAGTAACTATTAGGAGAGACACAACTGTTCTATATCTTGATTGTGTTTGCTAAAAATAACAGAATTGTACCTTAAATAGAATGAATATTATGGTTAAATTATACTTCAATAAGCCTGACAAATAATGGAAAAAGGATAATAATGACATCTAAAGCTGAAAAGGTGAAAGATGTGATATTAGGAAATTCTTGGATAAGTTTGTAGTAAAGTCAAAAATCAGTAAATAGAAAATATCAAACCAAAGGACAGAAAGAAAGAGAAGAGTGACTAGAATGCAAGAGATGTGTGAGGCAGTCAAAATATCCAACTTATGTACCACTATAGTCCCAAGCAGAGAGGAGAGAGAATTGGACAGAAGTAATATTTAAGGGAATAATGACTGGAGATCTTCAAAACTGATATATTAACTATAGAGTTCAAGTGTTCAGTGATCACAAAGCAGAATAAATATGGAAAATAATACATCTTTACATTATAATCAAACTTCTAAACTGTAAAGAGAAAGGGACATTTTGAAAGCAGCCAGAGCTGGGCTCGGTGGCTCAACCTGTAATCCCGCGCCTTTGGGAGGCTGAGGTGAGTGGATTGCCTGAGCCCGCGGGTTCGAGACCCGCCTGGGCAGTGAGACCTCATCTCTACAATAAATCAAAAAATCAGCCAGGTGTGGTAGCACATGCCTGTAATTCCAGCTACTTGGAAGGCTGAGATGGAAGGATCGCCGGAGCCCAGCAGGTCGAGGCTGCGGTGGCCGGGAGCGGCCACTGCACTCCAGTCTGGGCGACAGAGTGAGACTCCAACTCAAAAAAAAAAAAAAAGAAAGAAAGCAACCAGATGATGATGACATATTTCTTTCAAAGAAGCAGCAGTAAGACTGCCAACTTCACAAAAAAAAAAAAAATGGCAGTCAGAGGACAATGGAATGACATCTTAAAAAAAAAACAAAAACCTATCAACATGAAATTCTATAAATTATAAAAATTCCCTTAAAACTCAGAATGAACACATTCATACAAACAAAAGCTGAGCAATCTTCTCTTTTACAAGTAAACTAGTACTACAGGAAATTTTAAAGGAAGTTATTCCCTTTGAAGTAAAATGATCTCAGATGAAAGTATAGAGCAGTCAGAAGAAGTGAAGAGGATTGATAGCATAAATTGAAGGCAAATATGAAAGAATATTGAAATTTAAAACAATAATGTCTTGCAAGGTTTATGCACATGCAGAAGTAAACTATATGACAACAATGACACAAAGGAAGAGGCTAAATGGAGAGACTAAAATTAGTGTGGAGTATTTCATTGCTGAAAATTCAGTTGTAAAAATGAACATTGAATAGATGGTAATAAGTCCAAATTGCACATTGTAATTTCTAGGGTAACCACAAAATGAATAATACTAAAGTAAAACTGAAAGGCTAATAGAGAAGATAAAATGGAATAACAAAAATAAGTGTTGTAGCCCTTTGCACTCAGATATCCCCTCTGAGGAGACATCATAAATCTAGCAAACCACTTGGATGTCCCCTCTCAGAGAGCATAAAGAGATTGCTGGTGATTATACAGGACAAAATGCCAGTGCAAATTCTTCAAAAAAAATATGATTCCTTGAAGTTTTTCATTCAAATTGCACAAGAAAGCAAATAATGAGATGGAATATATACTGAGATATACATTTTTTAAAAATCAACTGAGCCGGGCTCGGTGGCTAAGCCTGCAATCCTGCGCTTTGGGAGGCGGAGGTGAGTGGATTGCCTGAGCCCACGGGTTCGAGACCTGCCTGGGCAACTTGGTGAGACCTCATCTCTACAATAAATCAAAAATGAGCCGGGCGTGGTTGTGCGCCCTTGTAGTTCCAGCTACTTGGAAGGCTGAGGAGGAAGGATCGCCGGAGTCCAGCAGGTCAAGGCTGCGGTGGCCGGGAGCGGTCACTGCACTCCAGTCTGGGTGACAGAGTGAGACTCCAACTCAAAAAAAAAGAAAAAATCAACTGGCGTTATGTAGAAAGAGAATGTGTGAAGTGCTTTCACAGTGGTGCTGACACTTCTTTGTAACAGAAGGTAAAGACAAAGAGCATTTGTATAAGAAAGGCATCTGTGGGTATACCCTTTGTATCATATAGCATACTTGAAAAGATAGACATGCAAGTTACCGTAGCCTTAAAAGAAAGAGACTTTCGAAGTTGAAGTTTGATTATACTGAAATATCAAGCAGCATGGATCAAATAAATCTGCATTAAGTCAGAAAAGTAAAATTGAAAAAGTAATATTCTTTGATAAATTTCATTTCTTGATTTTGCAATTTACAATCAGAAATTGTATCATTTATATAGTTTGCAGAATAGCAAAATGAAAAGACAAAAGTGGGAGTTATAATATTAGCAGCAGTGAAGATGAATTAAATTTAGACTTTTATGCAGATAAATTAGAAAAAATAGACACTTATGTGGATGTAGTGATAGTGATATCACCCCACAAAAAAGAATATGGGCAAATGTAATAAATAGTGATAGCAATGAAAGTATTAGTAGTTTTGAAGTAGAAGACAATGTATCATCAAGTGAAGAATGGAAAGATGTTATAGAAAAAGATAATCATCCCGTAAGAATAAATTGTTGTACATCCTCAAACAGCAGGACTACAAATAGCAAGAAACATAAGAGAACAAATCAGCTATTTTACTCTGTATTTTACAAATGAATGAGTGGATAGTGTAATAAAATAAATAATTGTTATATAGGTGAAAAAATGAGAAAGCAACTGCCATACGAATCGATTTGGCATAAATGTCATGACTTTGACAGGAATTTTTAGCTTTTATTGCAGTTATTTTAAATGTGGGAATAATTCAAGTACCAAATTTGCAAGAGTACTGGTTGACTCCTTTTAGTAGTAAAATACTCTTCTTTTTAGAAACATTCAGTAGAGAAGGTTTATGCAAATCTTCTGGATGCTTCATTTGAAGACACCTGTGTCAAGTAACAGGACAATCAGAACTCATGTCAAAAAGACCAAAAATTATTTGGAATACATTGATTTAAAATTTTCACAATATTTCATACCAGATCAGGCAATTTGTGTTGACAAATCTGTTGTTCAACTTAAAGGGCCAATGTCATTTATAACATCCAATCCAAATAAGCCTATCAAATGGGGTATATGCATTTATGCTCTAACTGATTCAAAATTAGGGTATTTTTTTCAGTACTTTCCTACTATGGCAGCATAACATCTGAAAACATCATTCAACCTGATCATCCAGTAAGCACCAGGATTCCATTACTTTTATATAAAAAGTTGTTGGAAAAAGTTCGCAATGCAGTAGGATGCCACATGTTTACTAACAGATATTACACTAGTATCGTCATAGCAGAAGAGTTACCAAAGATAAAATGTCATCTTACTGGTACAAAGTCAACCTAAAAGGAAAACCAACACAAATCAAAAAGCCAAAGTGGTTTTTTTGTTTGTTTTTTGAGTTGGAGTCTCACTCTGTCACCCAGGCTGAGTGCAGTGGCACACTCACGGCCACCACAGCCTCGACCTGCTGGGCTCCGGCGATCCTTCCGCCTCAGCCTTCCAAGTAGCTGGAACTACAGGCGCATGCTACCACACTTGGCTAAAAAAGCCAAAGTTTTTAACCAAAAAAAAAAAAAAGGAGCGTATAGGAAAAATAATCTTACGCATCTTGGTTGGAAGGACAAAAGGATTGTTATAGTTCTCAGCACTTGGAATCATGTAGGAATGAAATTTACCACAAGGACATTATGTGGTGAAAATGTTATATCAGTCAAAAAACCTGAAATGATTCTAAATTATGTCTAATATGAGTGGTGTGGATTGTGCAGATCAATATGCTTCTGCATTTTTGGAGAAAAATTTTTAAATTTTAATTTTTAAAAATGTTAACATTTATTTTTTTAGAAAGAAAGAAAGAGAGAGAGAAAGAGAGAAAGACAAACCTAAGTCCCATTTGACATTTCACAAGCTTCTGATCAATCAGTTTAAATGTGGTTTTCAGGAATCAAGAGTGCATCCTTCCACATTATCTTTGAACAACAGACTGGACAATAAATTATATATTATTAATGTAGGAGGAAGAAGATGAGACTGCATTGCCTGCTTGAATAGAAAAACACCAGGTGGAAGGCATCTAACAAATTACTACTGCACAACATGTATCAATGAACCTGCAATGCACATCAGTAACTGTTCACATGTTACCACACATTAGAAAAATATATACAATTTTGATTTTTTTGTCATGAGTTCCTCAATGTCCAAAATTCCATTATAAGCCAAATGTCATTACAATAAAATCATTGGTTCCAGCACTATACTATTTAATATGAAGTTTTTCATTATTTTGTTAAAAAGTGCAGTCAAGTTGCTCGTAGGTGATCCGCAAGACATCTCTGAGTGCAAAGGGTTAATCAATGCATTTAATCAAATAGTTAAGTATTTAAGCACACATTTTTAGGTAAGTCAAGAAAAAAATTTAAAATGCATAGGGTAAATAGAATAATAAATAAAATTAAAATTTAAGGCAAATAGCAAAATGATGGACTTACAGCCATCTATATCAGCAGTTACATTAATTATTGATTTTTAAAAATCAATTTAAAATTCAAAAAATTATCAGACTGAATTTAACAAAGTAGAGTCAACTCTATGTTATTTACAAGAGACACAAAAGACACACTTTAATGATAAAGAAATGAGCTAAAAGAAAAAGAACTGAAAAAGATAAATAAGATATGTAAACACTACTCAAAAGAAAGCTGATATAACTAGATTAAAATCAGATTGTTATGGTCTGACTTTGCTGCTGTGTCAGCTGCTTCCTGCCCTTTAAAGCTATGAATGTCCAATACACAATGTGAGAACCAGAGGTCACAAGTGATTCAAAGATTGACTCCTCATTCAGGACTATACAAACTTACAAAGTGTGGAGAGGCCCTGTGAGGTAGCCCACCATCTGAAAGAAGTCTCTTTGAGGAGTGAGAGAGAAAAGAAAGGAGGAGAGGGAGGAGAGAGAGAGAGAGGGAGGGAGGGAGGGAGGGGGCGAGAGAGAGAGAAAGAAATTTGGGGGATGTAGCTAAAGCATTAGTTAGAAGGAAGGTTAACCTTAAATGCGGCTGGGTGCGGTGGCTCAGCCTGTAATCCCAGCACTTTGGGAGGCCGGGGTGAGCGGGTTGTCTGAGCCCACAGTTCAAGAACAGCCTGGGAAACTTGGCAAGATCTCACTTCTACAATACATCAAAAAATTAGCCCGGAGTGGTAGCGCACCCTGAACCCAGCAGGTCAACGCTGGGGTGGCCATGAGTGTGTCACTGCACTCCAGCCTGGGCGATGGAGTGAGACTCCAACTCAAAAAAATAGCAACAACAAAAAACCTTAAATGCATATATAAAAACGATAAGGGTTTTTGTTTTTTTAATCAATGATTTAAGTTTCCATCTCGAGAAACTGGAAAAATAGTAAGTTAAACCCAAAGTAAGTAAAAAGAAAAATGTAATAGATCAGAAATCAACAAATAGAAAGCAGATATAGAGAAAAGTCAACAAACCAAAAATTAATCATTGGAAAACATAAAAACAACAACATAATCTCCTAATCTAGCAAGACTCATTAGGAAAAAAAGAAGAGTAAAAATATAAATAAAATACAAGTGGCCAATATCACAAATGTAAAAGAAGACATCATAAAGCATCACACAGAGAATAAAAACAAAGAATTATTAGGCTGGGCATGGTGGCTCACGCCTGTAATCCCAACACTTTGGGATGATGAGGTGGGAAGATTGCCTGAGTCCAGGATTCAAGACCAGCCTGGGCAACATGGCGAGACCTTGTCTGTACAACAGATATTTTAAAAATTGGCCAGGCATGGTGGTGCATGCCTGTAGTTCCAGTTACTCGAGACAACTGAGGCACAAGGATCACCTAAGCCCAGCAGGTCAAAGTTGCAGTAACCTTGATGATGATCATGCCACACCACACCAGCCTAGGCAACAGAGTGAGACTCCAATAAAGAAAAAAGTTATTATTTACAACTTTATGCCAATAATATTGAGAACTTAGATGAAATGGGCAAAGTTCTTTAAAAATGCAACTGAACAAAATGTGTACAAGAAGAAACAGAAAGTCCTTATAGTCTTATACCTACCTGTTTGTGAAATGGACTCTATTATTTAAAACCTTCCTACAAGTATTATGATTCTTCTTCTATGAAGTGTGCAGAATAAACAAGTCTACTGAGGCAGAAAGTACAGTAGTGGTTACCAAAGGTTGGGGGAGGGGTTCCTTTTTGGGGTGGTGAAAATGTTCTAAAATTGATTATGGTGACAGTGGCACAACTCTGTAAATACACTAAAAACTGTTGAATAGTACACTTTAAATGGCTGAATTTTGCAGTGTGTGGATTATATTTCAATAAAAATATTCTTTAAAAGATCTTCCCCTCCCCATACAAAACAAATGACCTTGAAGCCCAAGTGATTTAGGGGTAAATTCCTTTTTTTTTTTTTTTTTTTTTTGAGTTGGAGTCTCACTCTGTCGCCCAGACTGGAGTGCAGTGGCCACTCCAGGCCACCGCAGCCTCGACCTGCTGGGCTCCGGCGATCCTTCCGTCTCAGCCTTCCGAGTAGCCGGAATTACAGGCACGTGCTACCATGCCCGGCTGATTTTTGATTTATTGTAGAGATAAGGTCTCGCCAAATTGCCCAGGCGGGTCTCGAACCCGCGGGCTCAGGCAATCCGCTCACCTAGCCTCCTAAGGAGCGGGATTACAGGCTGAGCCACCAAGCTTGGCTAAATTCCTTTAAATATCAAAGGAAGAAGTAACACCAACCTACTCCAAGACATGAAATAGAGAAAAAGTTAACACTTCTAGACTTGTTCTAGAAAGTTAATGTAACTTCAATATCAAAACTGTCAAGACATTACAATAAAAGAAAATTATAGGCCAATATACCGAATAAACATAAATATGAAAATTCTAAATGAAATGTCAGCAAATTGAATTTAGTGAAATAGGAAAAGAATAGCACATCATGACCAAATAGTGTTTATTTCAGTGAATGCAAAATTGTTTTAACACTTTAAAATCAAGTTATGTGGCCGGGCTCGGTGGCTCAGCCTGTAATCCCAGCATTTTGGGAGGCCAAGGCGAGTGGATTGCCTGAGCCCGTGGATTTGAGATCAGCCCAGGGAACTTTGCAAGACCTCGTCTCTACAATAAAATAAAAAATAGCCGGGCATGGTAGCGCACATCTGTAGTTCCGGCTACTCAAAAGGCTGAGGTGGAAGGATCGCTGGAGCCCAGTAGGTGGATACTGGGGTGACCGTGAGCGTGCCACTGCACCCCAGCCTGGGCGAAGGAGTGAGACTCCAACTCAAAAAAAAAAAAAAAATCAAATTATGCAATTCATTGCATTAATAGAATAAAGGAAAGAAATCATATGATAACTCAAACAGTTGCTGATAAGATACAGGATCCATTTTTGAAGAAAAAAATTCACAAAATAAGAAGAGACAGAAACATTCTCAATCTGATAGAGCATATATACAAAAAAAATCCTACAGCTAATATCATAATTATATCTCCCTGAAGTTGGAAATGAGACAAAGATTATCGTTATTACCAGGTTGTTTGATATTTTAGTGCTATTCTCTGCCAGTGTATTATCAAGGGATACAGCTACTCACCAAAAACTATAAAATGTTGCTGGAAGAAATGAAAAGAAACTCAAAAGAAGCAGAAATCATAAGATGTCATTAATATTTTAATGTTTCTCAAATGTATCTATAAATATGTGCAATTGCAACTTAAATCACTATAGGTATTTTTTTGAGGAGGGTTGGAAATTGACAAACTTATTTTAAAATTTATATAGCATTTACTATAATAATTACATAAATATAAAAATCCTAGGACAGCCTAGACCATCTTGAAGAAGCTGGAAGACTTAAGCTACCAAAAAATATTGTCAAATTTGGTATGTAAAAAGGTGTGTTATTGGCACAATGATAGATAGTAGAGCAATGGAAAAAAAAAAAACCCAGAAATTTCAGAAATAGATTACACACATAATAGTCAGTTGATTGATGACAAAGGTGCCAATTTCACGTCAGTGAGTAAAAGATTGTCTTTTCAATACATTGTTCTGGAGCAATAGGATATTCCCAGGTTTGCAGGGGGAGGACCTAGACCTCTATTTCATGCCACACACAAAAAATAAATTTTTTTATTTTATTTTATTATTTTTTAAAATTATTATTATTATTATTTTTTGAGTTGGAGTCTCACTCTGTCGCCCAGACTGGAGTGCAGTGGCCACTCCCGGCCACCACAGCCTCAACCTGCTGGGCTCTGGCGATCCTTCCGCCTCAGCCTTCCGAGTAGCTGGAATTACAGGCATGCGCTACCACACCCGGCTGATTTTTTGATTTATTGTAGAGATGAGGTCTTGCCAAGTTGCCCAGGCGGGTCTCGAACCCGCGGACTCAGGGAATCCACTCACCTCAGCCTCCCAAGGCGCGAGATTACAGGCTGAGCCACCGAGCCCAGTTTAAGCCTAATTTTATTATGAAGATATGGGGTACATAAATATTCTATCTGCAGGTGAAGTTTGGGCCTCCACTGGTCTTCACTTCCCCTGATTTAGAACCAAGTACCCTATGTGTTGTTACATGCCCCGCCCCCCTCCCCGGCAGTGTCCCGCGACTGTCGGTCCCTCTCTTGTGCTATTGTGATTAACGTTCAGGTCCCACTTACGAGTGAGAATTCGGTTCTTTGTTTCTGTGATAGATCACCAAGTATGATGCTCTCCAACTCCACAAAAATTCATTTGAGATGTATCAAGGCCTAATTGTGAAAGGTAAAACCCTAAAGCATCTAGAATAGTGGTTTTTAAATGTAATCCACAGAATCTCTTGAGTTTTCTGAGATGACTTTTTTAGGGAGTCGGTAAATTCAGAAGTATTTTTATGATGGTACTAGGAGGTAGTATGCATATCCGTTGTGTGGACATTTGCGCTGACGGTGCAAAAGCAATGGTGGGTAAAACTGCTGGTCCTTTAGCATGAATAAAGGCAGTGGCATCATGACTGTACGCATTAATAGTCATTGCATTCTTTTTTTTTTTTCTGAGTTGGAGTCTCACTCTGTGGCCCAGGTTGGAGTGCAGTGGCACACTCACAGCCATCCCAGTGTCTATCTGCTGGGCTTCCGCGATCCTCCCGCCTCAGCCTTCCAAGAAGCCAGAACTACAGGCACACACAACCATGCCGGGCTAATTTTTGATGTACTGTAGAGATGTGGTCTCGCGGAGTTGCTCGGGCAGTTGTCTCGAACCCGCGGGCTCAGGCAATACACTTGCCTCGGTCTCCCAAAGTGTGGGATTACAGGCTGAGCCACCGAGCCGGCTGTCATTGTATTCTTGATTATCATAAACTCATAGTAACAACAACAAACAAAAGCCAGTTTTCTTTAGAATGTAATTCTTGAAGCAATAAAATTTATTAATCTTATTAAATCTTGACTCGAGTACATTTCCTTTTAATATTCTTTTTAAATGTTACATTAATATTTTGTATTCTGTTACCACATGGGAAGCCAACATAAAGCACCCCTGTTGGAAACCAAAATATAATAGTTAGCTTAAGAAGCAGCACTGGTGCAATTGTTTGAATTGTGGGAGGAAATAGTGGCTTTTTTTTTTTTCATGAAATACTATTTTTAGCTGCAAGAATGACTAAAATTTATAGTTATTGAGACTTGAATATTTGGCAGACATTTTCTCAAAAATCAATGAAGTGAGCCCATCACAATTTTTACCACTGTGAGATTGACAGGTTCTGAATAAGACTTCTCTGATGAAATCAGGGGTAATATAAATGACTGATATGCATATATATTTATTAACAATCATATAATGAAATGTGTCAATGTTTGGAAGGTTCACATGATTCAGTGAACCAATATTTTCCAAATGGCTAAGACTAGATGTTACAAAATCATGCATGGGTAAAATTTATCCATCCAAGTGTAAGACAAATCAATAGATTTTAATGTAATGAAACAAAATTCACTGATATGATTTCAAACTCCACTATAAGTAATCTTGGGGAGCTACCATTTGTTGAGTTTTGAGTATAATGTCAAAAAGAATATCCACAATTATCTTAAAAGTCTACTAAAATACTCCTCCCTTTTCAACTCCATATTTCTGTGAGGCTAGACTTTTTTCATATATAGTCAAGTGCTACATAAGGGCAGTTTGATCACCCACTAACTGCATGTATGTGATGGTGGTCCTATTTATAATGGAGCTGAAAAATTATTATTGTCTAGTGACATCATCCTAACGTCATAGTGTAATGCATTACCTGCCTGTTTGTGGTGATACTGGTATAAAGACATCTACTGTGCTATCAGTCATATAAAAGTATAACACATACAATTATGTACAGTCCTTGGTAATACATGACTATGTTATGGGCTTATGTATTTATAATACTGTGTTTTTTTAATTTTAGAGTGTATTCCTTCTACCTATTAAAAAAAGTTAACCAGAAAACAGTAGTTTTGGCTGGGCACGGTGGCTCAAGCCTGTAATCCCAGCACTTTAGAAGGTGGAGGTGAGTGGACTGCCTGAACTTGGGGGTTCGAGACCAGCCCAGGCAACTTGGTGAAACCTTGTCTCTACAAAAAAAATCACAAAAACTAGCCGGGCTTGGTAGCGTGCATCTGTCGTTCCAGTTACTTGGAAGACTGAGGCAGAAGGATCACCTGAGCCCAGCAGGTCAATGCTGGAGTGGCCGTGAGCATGCCACCACTCCAGCCCGGGCAATGGAGTGAGATTCCAACTAAAAATAAAACACAAAAAAACAAAAAAGAGTAGTTTCTCCAGGCAGGTCCCTCTGGAGGTCTTCTAGAAAAGACACTGTTATCACTGGAGATGATAGCTTCTTGTGCGTTATTGCCTCTGAAGACCTTTTCGGTGGGACAAGATGTGGAGGTAGAAGACATATTATTGATGATCTTGACCCTGTGTAAACCTAGTCTCATGTTTGTGTCTTAATTTTTTTTTTTTAGCTTGGAAAATATAGTTTATTTTGAAAGTAAATTGGAGGGCGGGGGGAGAGAGAGAGAGAGAGAGAGAGAGAGAGAGAGAGAGAGAGAGAGAGAGAGAGAGAGAGAGAGGAGACTCACCTCCCCAAGGTACAGGGGGAGCTAAAGCTAGGCTACATGGCCTGGCCATAGCTCAAAGAGCCACATGTCACACCAGAGCTTACCAAGCAGCGACCGTGTCTTAATTTTTAACAACAAAATTTAAAAGATAAAAAAAATTTCAAAAATAGAGCGTTTTAAAAATAGAAAAAGGCTTATAGAATAAGGATATAAAGAAAGGAATTTTTTTTTTTTTTTGAGTTGGAGTCTCACTCCGTCACCCAGACTGGAGTGCAGTGGCTGCTCCCAGCCACCACAGCCTCGACCTGCTGGGTTCCGGCGATCCTTCTGCCTCAGCCTTCCAAATAGCCGGAACTACAGGCGCATGCTATCACGCTCAGCTAATTTTTTTGACTTATTGTAGAGATGAGGTCTCGCCAAGTTGCCCAGGCGGGTCTCGAACCCGCGGGCTCAGGCAATCCACTCACCTCGGCCTCCCAAAGGCGCGGGATGACAGGCTGAGCCACCGAGCCCGGCTGAAAGAAAATATTTTTGTCCAGTTGTCTAATGTGTTTGTCTTTTAAGCTGTGTTATTATAAAAGAGTAAAAAAGCTAAGCATCATTACCAAAGAGTCAAAAAGTTAAAAATAAAAAGTTTTCAAAATAAAAATGTTACTGTCAGTGAAGATCAATTTATTTTTTGAAGGTTAATTTATTATTGAAGACAAAAATTTAAGTAAATTTAGTGTCGCCTAAGTATGTATACAGTGTTTACAAAGTCTACAGGTGTGTACAGTAATGCCCTGGGCTTTCATAATCACTCGCCATGCACTCACTGACTCGTCCAGAGCAACTTCTAGTCCTATAATTTCCATTCATAGGAAGTGCCACCATATAGGTGTACCATTTGTTATTGTTTATACCATATTTTTACTGTCCCTTTTCTATGTTTAGATATATGAGTACTTATTGTATTATACTTGTCTATACTTGTCTATAGTATTCAGTACAGTAATATACTCTACAGGTTTGTGGCCTAGGAACAATAGGTTACACCCTATAGTCTAAGTGTATAGAAGGTTATAGCATCTAGGTTTGTGTAAGTACACTCTATGATGCTGGCATAACAATGAAATTACCAATTGATGTATCTCAGAAAGTATCCCCATTGCTGGGCAGCCCTCTCAGGTCCCCTCCCACTGAGGGAGCATTTCTGTCCTCTCAATAAATCCTGCTTAAAAAAAAAAAAAAGAAAAGAAAGTATCCCCATTGCTAAGTGACACGTGGTTGTACTTAAAGCAAAATGCATACTACTACAGAGTGAATGCAGAGACTCAGATGTGAATTTGGCTATTGTCTATTAAGTCAGACATTCACTAGATTACAAAAATGTGGCCGGGCATAGTGGCTCACATCTATAATTCCAGCACTTTGGGAGGCCGAGGTGAGAGGATTGCCTGAGCCCATGAGTTTGAGACCAGCCCGGGCAACTTGGCGAGACCTCATTTCTACAATAAATCAAAAAATTAGCCAGATGTGTGGCACGTGCCTGTAGTTCCAGCTACTTGGAAGGTTGAGGAGGAAGGATCGCCTGAGCCCAGCAGGTTGAGGCTGTGGTGGCCGTGAGTGTGCCACTGCCCTCAGTCTGGGTGACAGAGTGAGACTCCAACTCAAAAAAAAAGTAAAACAATGCCATTTTTACAATTTTTTGTTTGTTTTGGAAAATAAATTTTTCATAAAATGTTATCTGTGTTATGTAATGAGATTATTATCTCTGAATGAATTAATAAATATTTGTAAATTTTCTATTTTTCTTTTTAATATGGTAAATACTGACGGATATGAAATACATAAACAAAAACACTTTGGGACACTCAATAATTTTTAAGAGTGTAAATGGGTTCTGAGACTAAAAAACCTGAGAACTAGTATTTTTGAAAAAGTCATAGGAAATATTTGTCTGACCATAACCATAAAAGAAAAAATTATTAGACAACTGCATTAAAATTAGTAATTTCTCTTCATCAAGTCATAGGCTATCAAATATTCTATATATAAAAATAAAGATGACTCATAAACAAATGTTTTAAATGGCAAAGGTCTTGAGCAAATCCTTCACATAAATAGCCAAGAAGTCTATGAAAAGGCACTGGACATCATTGGTCATCAGAGAAATGCAAAATAAAATATGAGATACCATTGCATTCTCACTTAGGCCAAACCTGAAAGAATCGACAAATGCCAAGTGTTGGTAAAGATGTGGAATAACTGGAACTCTCATACAGTGCTAATGGGAGTGTAAATTGATCCAACCACTTTGGAAAGCTGTTGGCAGTATCTTTTCTTTCTTTCTTTCTTTCTTTTTTTAAAGATATACCTACCCTATAGCTCAGCAATTCTATAGTACACTAAATATATGCCCTGGAAAAAAGTTCACCAAAGGACATCTATTATAAGAATGTTCATAGCAGCTTTCATTCCAGTAGCCAAAAACTGGAAACAGTTCAAATGTCCATCAATAGAAGAAAAGATAAATTAAATATCATGTATTTACAAAACGAAGCTATTGATACAGATACATCTCACAGACATTATATTAAGTGAAAAAGCTCACCAAAAAGTAGTACATCCTGCATAATTCCATTTATATAAAGATCGAGACAAGGCAAAATTAATCTATGGTGAGAAAAATCAGAATAGTGGTTATCTCTAGGGGAGGTATTGACTTGGAACAGGCATGAGGATGCTAGAAATGTTTTGTATCTCAGTGGTGGTTACACTGATTAATGTGTGTGTATACACATGTTTACATACATATGCATATATGTAAAAATCCAATCTCTGTACACTTAAGATTAGTATAGATATTTCCGGCAAGTTGGAGACGGAACAGGACAGACCTTGAGAGTCTCTGTAAAAGCAAGTGTCCATAAAGACTCTCTGCGTGAGTGCGTGTGTGCCAGTGGGTGAGTGAAAGTTTGTCCGAGGGGAGACTCGGGTTCATGCACCTGGAGCTCTCCTCCAGAGGTGACTGCAACCCCCCACCACCCTGAGATTGGAGCCCCTGGCATGCAGGATCATCTGCTGTTCTTGGGGCTCTCCTGGGAAGAGGCAGTGGAAAGCAGCTGATCCTCACCACCTGGTGCCCTGTCCACACCATCACCTGTGACATCAGAGCAGCACAATCTTCAGGATCCATGGAGAAAGCAGGGGAAAGCTGGAAAGGAGCCCCACCACCAGTGAGGCCGATCTGACCTGCACCATTTTCTCTGTCCTGAGAACAGACAGAGACCTACACCGCCCCGCCCAGCTCTGCCCATCCTCCAACCTGAGCCCTAGAGGTTATCTCCTCATCAAACTCAGAGAGACAGATGACCCTCCCCCATGCTAGAACAGGCACAGACACATCAGATCTGAGTGGCAGACTTGACAGCATTGGCAGCAAGCCAGGTGAGTCCACATCTGATCCACCCTACTCCCACTGTAGCCCATGGGGCATCTGACCCACTCCGAGAGCAACCCTATCAGCCAGCACTGAGAGCAGAGGGGAGGGGTTGGGATCCAGAACTGAAAGGAAGTTGGAGTTACAGGAACAACCTCGGAGCAAGTTCTGTTTTTTTGTTTGTTTTGTTTGTTTGTTTTGCTTGTTTGTTCTCTGCTTATTTTTTGTTTTAGTTTTTTTCTCCTCTCTTTCTTTGTTTCTGATTACATTTTTGTACTTGCTTTGTTTCTGTTATTTTAATGCTTTTTAAAAAATTCCTGTTTGTGTATGGGTATTTTTGAGGGAAAGCAAATCAGTAGGGGGATTTTTGTTTGGTTTCTGTGTTTGTATAATTGTCTGTATGTTTTTGTTTTTTATTTTAAACTTTTCTGTCTTTGTTCGTGTCTCTTTTCATTTGTTAGTTGGTACACCTGTCTGTTTTCCCTCTTCTCTTTCTCCACCTTCATCTTGTTCTCCTCCTTTCTTTTTCCATTATTTTCCTTTTTCTTACCTCATTTTGCTTTCAGGGGCAAACTTATACCCCAACTGGACAGATTGTAAGGCAATGGGAAGTGCATTCCAGGGAGCCCACACACCTGTCAGTAGATAGTAGGATCTGCAGATAGCTTCTGAATCACAGCTCCACTCTCAATTAAATCTGGAAACTGCAAAAAGTACAACCCCTCACCCACAGTCCAGCTTCAGAATTGAACAAAGCATCCACATAAGGAAGAACAGGAAATCAATCAAGCAGAAGTAAAAGCTACCCCTCATCCCTGAACAACAAACAGAATTAAAGAAGAGGTTAAAAAAAGGTGTGTGTGTGGGGAAATCTACACAAATGAAGAAAAACCAAAGGAAGAATATGGGCCTCACACAGACCCCTAGGAGGTCAACCACTGAGAAAACAGACTTTGGAACACAAACAATGAAGAGCTCCCAGAATGACTGGTCTCAAAATACAAACCCAAATATCAAGATATTAGTAGAGAGAATAAATAGAAATGAGGAGAGACAAGAGGAAAGAATGAAGGAGTTGATAACTGAGATAACAGCAATAAAGAATACAGTGAATGAAATAAATAACAAACTGGTAAGCATGGAAAGCAGAATTAACCAATCTGAAGAAAGAATTTCAGAACTCAAGAATCAAAATATGGAACTAACCCAAGCTCTTAAAAACATAGAAAAGAAGCTTTAAAAGAACAAAACCTCCAAGAGATGAGCGATTATTTTAAGAGGTCACACCTAAGATTAATTGGAATCCTTGTGGCAGATAGAAAGATAGAGACCACCCTTGAACAAACATTCCATTAAATTATCCAAGAAAACTTCCCTAATCTCGTCAGTGATGCAAGCATTCAAACACAGAAGATTCAGATACCCCTGCAAGACAACAAATGAGAAGACCAACTCCTAGACACATAGTAATTCACCTACACAAAGTAGATATAAAAGAAAAACTCCTAGCCGGGTTCGGTGGCTCAGCCTGTAATCCCGTGCCTTTGGGAGGCTGAGGTGAGTGGATTGCTTGAGCCCGCGGGTTTGAGACTGACCTGGGCAGCAAGACCTTATCTCTACATTATATCAAAAAATCAGCCGGGCGTAGTAGTGCATGCCTGTAATTCTGGCTACTTGGAAGGCTGAGGCAGAAGGATCACCAGAGCCCAGCAGGTTGAGGCTGCGGTGGCTGGGAGCGGCCACTTCACTCCAGTCTGGGCAAGAAAGTGAGACTCCAACTCAAAAAAAAAAAGAAAGAAAGAAAATCTCCTGAAGACAGCAAGAGAAAAAGTTCAGACTACCTACCAGGGAAGACCAATTAGAAGAGCAGCAGACTTATCTACAGAAACACTCTTGGCTAGGAGAGCTTGGAGCCCAATCTTCAAAGTTCTAAAAGATACAGTTTCAACCAAGAATTACCTACCCAGCTAAGCTAAGCTTCCTCAGTCATGGAGAATTAAAATCCTTCCTGGACATTCAATCCCTAAGATTTTACACTGCCTCCTAACCAGTTCTACAAGAAACACTTAAGAAAGTATTAAACACAGACGAAAGGAAAAAAAGAACAAAAATGCCCTTCACAAGAATGCAGGAAAAAGATTGAAAACACACATGAATCAACACAAAAAATTGAAAGAAAGACAACAAACAAATAGCAGCAACAAGAAACTCTATAAGAACCTCATGACAGGAATAATCTCTCACATCTATAATTAGCCTGAATGTAAATGGACTAAATACACCACTGAAAAGACACAGAATGGTAAAATGAATAAAATATCATGAGGCAACAATATATTGTCTCCAAGAGACTTGTTTCACCAGAAAGGACACTCACAGACACAAAGTAAGAGGATGGGAAACAAAATTTCAGGTGAATGAAACACAAAAGAAAGCAGGAGTTGTGATCTTAATTTCAGACAAAATTCCCTTTAAGCTATCAAAAATTTAAAAAGATATGGAAGGACACTGCATAATGATAAAAGGTTCAATCCATCAACAAGAAATATCCATCCTAAACAAACATGCACCCAACATAAGAGCACCAACATTCATAAAGCAGCTTCTAGGTAAACTAAAAAAAGATATTGACTGGGCTCAGTGGCTCAGCCTGTAATCCCAGCACCTTGGGAGGCCAAGGAGAGTGGACTGCCTAAGCCCATGGGTTCAAGACCAGCCCGGGAAACTTGGCCAGACCTAGTCTCTACAATAAATAAAAAAATTAGCCGGGCATGGTATTATGCACCTGTAGTTCCGGCTACTTGGAAGGCTGAGGCAAAAGAATCTCCAGAGCCCAGCAGGTCAACACTGGGATGGCTGTGAGCATGCCACTGCACTCCAGCCTGGGTGACAGAGTGAGACTCCAACTAAAAAAAGAAAAAAAGAAAAAGATATTGACTCTAACACTATCATAGCTGGGGACCTAAATACCCCACTCACAACCTCACAACCCTAGACAGATCATCAAGACAAAAAATCAACAAGGAGATCCAGAACCTCAATGTGATGCTTTACCAAATGGACTTAATTGATGCGTACAGAAACTACACCCAAGAACCACAGAATATACATTCTACTCATCACAACATGGAATGTACTCTAAGACCGACTACATCTTCAGCCATAAATCAAGCATAAACAAATTCCATAAGATTGAAATACTGCCATGCACCTTCTCAGACCACGGTGGAATAAAAAAAATATCAACAGCAACAAAGTTCCCCCAAACCCACAAAGACATGGACACTAAATAGCGTGATGCTAAACAACTCCTGGGTCAACATGGAAATGAAAACAGAGATTAAAAGATACCTGGAAACAAATGAAAATGAAGAAACATCTTACCAAAACCTCTGGGATGGCATGAAAGCAGTCCTAAGAGGGGAATTCATATCTCTATGAACACACATGAACAAAATGGAAAGATCACAAGTTAACAGCCTAACAAATCACCTAAGGAAGCGAAAAAGCAAGACCACCAAAAGCCTAACTTCAGCAGAAGAATCCAGATCACCAAAATAAAAGCCCAAATTTGGGACATAGAAGACAAAAGTATAATACAGAAAATCAACAAAACAAAAAGCTGATTTTTTGAAAGGATAAACAAGATTGATGGACCTCTAGCTAGATTGACCAAGAAAAAGAGAGAAAAAGCCCAAATAAACACAATCAGAAATGCAAAAGATGAAGTCACAACTGACCCCAAAGAAATACAAAAGATTAACAGAGATTACTATGTACACTTGTATGGAAACAAATTTGAAAACTTAAAGGAAATGGAGGACTTTCTGGCATCACACAACTTCCCAGGTTGGAACAAGAAGAAATCGAGACCCTAAATAGACCAATAATAATCCAGGAAATCGACTATGTCATAAGAAAACTACCTACAAAAAAAAGCCCTGGACCAGATGGCTTTCCAGCAGAATTCTACAAAACATACAAGGAGGAGGTGATATCAATCCTACTGAAAGTATTCTAGGCAATTGAGAAAGATGGAACTCTTCCCAAATCACTTTATGAAGCTAACATCACACTGATACCCAAACCAGGTAAAGATCCAACAAAGAAAGAGAACTACAGGCCAATATCCTTGATGAATATAGATGGTAAAATTCTCAACAAGATCCTAACAAACCAGATGTAACAACACATCTCAAAAATCATCCACCATGACTAAGTAAGCTTCATCCCCAGGATGCAGGGCTGTTTCAACATCTGCAAGATCATAAACATAATTAAATACATTAATATATGTTAAAAAAAACCCACATGATTATATCATTAGACGTGGAAAAAGCTTTAAATAAAATCCAGCACCCCTTCTTGATCAAAACCCTTGAACATCTACGCACAGATGGAAGATACCTCAAATAGTAGGAGCCATCTACAAGAAACCTATAGTCAGTATACTGCTAAACAGACAGAAATTGGAACCATTTCCCCTGGAAACTGGAACAAGACAAGGATGCCCACTCTCACCACTCCTTTTATTTTTTATTTTATTTTATTTTTTTAAGTCAGAATCTCACTCTGTTGCCCAGGCTGGAGTGCAGTGGCACTCTCATGGCCCCCTCTGCATTGATCTGCTGGGCTCAGGCAATCCTTCTGTCTCAGTCTTCCAAGTAGCCAGAACTACAGGCACATGCTACCATGCCCAGCTAATTTTTTCATTTGTTGTAGAGATGATGTCGCACCAAGTTGCCCAGGCTGGTCTTGAACCCCTGAGCTCAGTCAATCCTCTTGCCTTGGTCTCCCAAACTGCTGGGACTACAGGCTTGAACCACCATGCCTGGCCACACCCCTCCTTTACAAGTCCTAGCTAGAACAGTCATATAAGAGAAGATCAGGGGTATCCAAATAGGAAAAGAGGAAGTCAAGTTATTCCTCTTTGCAGATGACATGCTTGTATACCTCAAAAACCCAGGAGAATCTGTCAAAAACTTCCTTGCACTGATAAAGGCCTTTGGCAAAGTCTCAGGGTATTAAATAAATGTGCAAAAGACAGTTACATTTCTATACACCAACAATAAACAAACAGAAACCCAAATAAAAAGCACATCCCATTCACAATAACCACACACACACACACACACACACACAAAAGAAAGAAAAAGAAAGAAAGAAATACCTTGGCATCTTCCTAACCAGATAAGTGAAAGACCTTTACAATGAAAACTACAAAACACTGCTCAAAGATATCAAAGATATCAAACAAATGATATGGAAACAAACAAATGAAAAATATTCCATGCTCATGGATTGGAGGAATCCACATTGTTAAGATGTCCATCCTACCCAAGACAGTCTACAGATTTAACGTAATATCCATTAAATTACCAATGGCATTCTTCTCAGACCTGGAAACGACAATACAGATATTCATATAGGAAAAAAACCAAAAAACAACAAAAAAAAAAGCAGGAGGCATCACACTCCCAAACTTTAAGCTTTATTATAAAGCTACAATAATCAAAATAGCCTGGTATTGGTACAAGACAGGAATATAGACCAATGGAACAGGATAGAGATTCCAGAAGAAAAACCTCAATTTCTCAACCAACTCATCTTCCACAAAGCCTCCACAACCAACCATTGGGGAGAGGAGAACCTATTCAGTAAATGGTGCTGGGAAACTGGCTGACTACATGCAGGAGATTAAAACAAGACCCCTACCTATCACCATACACAAAAATCAACTCTAAATGGACCAAAGACCTAAATGTAAAACCTCAAAATATAAGAACCTTAGACAATACAGGAAACACCCTTATGGAAATTGGAATTGGCAGCCAATTCCTGATCAAAACTCCAAGTGCCCATGCCATAAGTGATAAGATAGACAAGTGGGACCTCATCAAACTGACAAGGTTCTGGAAAGCCAAGGAAACCACCAAGACAGCAGGAAGACAGCCCATAGATTGGGAAAAAATATTTGCCAACTGTTTGTCTGACAAAGGCCTAACATCTAAGATCTACAAGAAACTCAAACGTACCAAAAAGAAAAAAACAAGCAGCCCCATTACAAAGTGGGCAAGAGATATGAATAGACACTTCTCAAAAGAAGACACATGAGCAGCCAACAGATACATGAAAAAAATGCTCAGTCTCACTAGTCATCAAAGAAATGCAAATTAAAACCACACTGAGATACCACTTAACTCCAGTCAGGATGGCCATCATCAGTAACTCAAAAAACAACAGATGCTGGAGAGGATGCGGGAAAAAGGGAACACTTCTACAATGTTGGTGGGAGTGTAAACTAGTACAACATCTATGGAAAACAGTCTGGTGATTCCTAAAAGATCTAAAAATCAACCTTCCATATGGCCCCACAATCCCCCTCCTGGGAATATACCTAAAGAAACTCAAATTACTCTATGAAAAAGATACCTGCACATGCATGTTTATTGCAGCATTGTTCACAATAGCAAAAACATGAAACCAATTACTGCTGATTGAAAAAGAACTGGATAAAAAAATGTGGTACAGGCCAGGCTCGGTGGCTCAACCTGTAATCCCAGCACTTTGGGAGGCCGAGGTGAGTGGATTGCCTGAGCCCGCGGGTTCGAGACCCGTCTGGGCAACTTGATGAGACCTCATCTCTACAACAAATCAAAAAATCAGCCGGGCGTGGTAGCGCGCGCCTGTAGTTCCAGCGACTTGGAAGGCTGAGGAGGAAGGATCGCCGGAGCCCAGCAGGTCGAGGCTGCGGTGGCCGGAAGCGGCCACTGCACTCCAGTCTGGGTGACAGAGTGAGACTCCAACTCAAAAAAAAAAAAAGTAAACAAAAAATGTGGTACATATACACACTGGAATATTATGCAGCCATAAAGAAGGACAAAATTATGAACTTCACAGCAATTTGGATAGACTTAAAGTCTATAATACTGAGTGATCTGTCACAGAAACAAAGAGTTGAGTATCACATGTTCTCACTCATAAGTGGACCTTGAACAATTATCGTAATACTGTAAGAAAAGGATTGGCAGTAGTGGGAAACTGCTGGTTGTGGGGGCGGGATTGGCAGTAGCAGGAATCTGCTGGGGAAGGGGGGGCACACCTCATCAACAAGGGTACCTGTATAATGAACATTTGTATATCTAACCCTGAATTGTACCCCACATCTTTAAAATAAAAAATTCAAGGGAAAAAAAAGACTAGTGTGCACTTTGTCAATTATAGAATATATTTCATACCTAAACAAAAAGGTTAAGGAAAACTATCTAGGGAAGTTTCTTTTGTTAAACTGTTCTCTTGAATAAACAATACCCAATAGTTATTTTACTGTCATTCTTTAGGAAAAGCAAGTACCACAGCACTATTTTGTATCTGACCCTGTTGTTATTGGACTGTGACTTTGGACAAGTGGCAAACTTCTCTGTGTCTTAATTTATGCGTTATTCTTACTTGTTTGTTGTTATTATTACTTGCCCTACCTACTCTCTCATAAGGTTGTTGTAAAGGACAAATGAGGTTTTATATTTATTTTCCATGGTCATCTTCATTTCCACCTCCCCTGTCCATGCACCTGAAATGCAGATTTCCTCTAGAGGGTATTTAGTTGATCAGGGTCAACAGCTCCTTTGCCCTTTTCCTCTTCCAGTGAGAGTGTAAACTGGTACAACCTCTGTGGAAAACAATTTGGTGATTCAACAGGTAGGTTAGTTAACTGGTATCAGTTAATTTTTCACATACTCAAGTAAGCTACAGATTTTGGGGAAGATATAAACCCCTAGCATTTTTCTTTTTTAGAGAAAGGGTCTTATTCTGTCATTCAGGCTGGGATGCAGGAGCACGATCATAGCTCACTGCAGCTCTGAACTCCTGGGCTCAAGTGATCCTCCCACCCCAGACTCTCATAGCCCTGGGATTATAGGAACGTACAGGTTTTAGCTAAGTTTGTGCTGTGCAGGTCTGGTTGTTATTGGTGTTTTCTTACATTGCTGAATCACATTCAGATCTATGATTTGAAGAAAGGCTGCAAGCCAATTGTAGTTGTAGAGAACTTACGGGTTAGGGAAGTTTTCTGGGAATTCATCATTCAGTTAGAATGTTGTTTTGAATGCTGCCATGGGATGATGTACAAATTCACATAAAACTTCTTTTAAAAAGCCCAACATACAGCTTAGTACAGGAGATAAAAATTGGCTAGCATGTCAGTGTTGGCAACCAAGTCATACTGCTTTTTTTGTCTAATTTCTGGATATACTAAGTAGCACTGATCACCATTATCATTGTACAAATGAAGAAACAGGATTTTCCAATTCAGTGCAGCTAGTTCCTCTGCCTATATCTGGCTGGTATGAAACTACTATCTTATTAGGATAAGGGTCTGCGTGGTCTCCGCCACTAAGAACAAAGACGGTCAGCTGGGCTCGGTGGCTCAGCCTGTAATCCTGCGTCTTGGGAACCTGAGGTGAGTGGATTGCCTGAGCCCACGGGTTCAAGACCCGCCTGGGCAACTTGGCGAGATCTCATCTCCACAATAAATCAAAAATCAGCCGGGCGTGGTAGCGTGTGCCTGTAGTTCCAGGAACTTGGAAGGCTGAGGCGGAAGGATCGCCGGAGACCAGCAGGTCGAGGCTGCGGTGGCCAGGAAGCGGTCACTGCACTCCAGTCTGGGCGATAGAGTGAGACTCCAACTCAAAAGAAAAAAAAAAAAAAAAAGACAGTCAAACCATTACGGGAGTTGTAGACTCTGCCTGACTCATTGGGCCAGCGCACGTCAGTTAGAAGGCAGCTTTGGAGAATTTTTGGACTCTTAACAACATTTCAAGTCTCTGAATTTTTTCAAGAAAAAAAAAAAAAAACCCCACCACATTCCTGCTTTCTTGGTCCACTTTTAATTCTGTGAACCAACAGGCTCCTAGTGGTAACCTGACACCTTGTGCTATGTGTCTTTTAATTTAAAATTAATCTTCAGGTCTGCAACTCTTTACCAAATGCAGTCATTGAATTTATAAAAAGAACTTAGGTTCTTAACTTTATGAGCTTAGAAGCTAAAGCAACAGTCCTGACATGAATCCAGCTGTTTCAGTCTGGAGAGCCAAATCCTCCAAGGCCATCGTTTCATTGGTCAGCTTTCCTAAGGCACCATGAGTTGCACTGCTACTCAGGTTTATATGTCAGATTTATATATCTTCTAACTTTTAGGAAAACCATTCCTTTTTGTTAATATATGTAGCAGTTATATAATTCTAGGCCGTGTGTTTTGCACACATCGGTACAAGTACAAATAAAAGTGGAATTTTCATTGCAGCATAGTCTATTATTCCTTTCTCTGATTTTTTTGGACAGGGTTTTACTCTGTTACCCAGGCTGGGGTGCAGTGGCATGATCATGGCTCATCACAGCCTTGAACTCCTGGACTCTATCTATCTTCCTGCCTCAGCCTCCCATGTAGCTGGGACTACAGGTACATACCACCATGCCCAGCTAATTTTTCCATTTTTTGTGGAGTCAAGGTCTTGCTATATTGCCAAGGTTGGGCTCAAGCAATCCTCCCACCTCAGCCTTCCAGAGTGCTAGGATTACAAGCATGAGCCACTGCACCCGGCTTTCTCTGATTTTTTAACTACTCATGTCTGACTATCAGTCCAGGTTTCTGTATCATCACTACACCTAGTGAATAGTGTCTTCTATATGTTTCAGTTTCTCCAACTGGGAAATGGGGATAATAGCAATAGTACTGACTTCTGGGGGAGTTTTGAGAATTAGATATGGTAATGTCTATTAAAGCCCTTGGCAGAGGGCCCAGTGATGAATGTTGGCTGTTTTAATGATCGCTTCTGCCAACTTTAATATTTTACAGGCTGAAGATGAGAATTGAGGACATAAGTTTCCAATAGTAAGAACCCCCTAAACAGGATGGAGTGAGAACCTCACTCTCACAACCTGTCCTCCAACAGAGAGAGCTTGTTGCAACCTAACTCTTGGGAAGAATTAGGGAGATGATGCTCTTTTTTATTTCTTCAGATGGATTCAAACCAACCCTGCTTCAACCACCCCTTTCTCTAGATCTCTATTTTCTGCTGGGATTAAAACTGGAATTTTCATTTTTCTTATGAAAAATTTGTGGCTATCAGTTATAGTGTCTCCTTTATTTTTCTGACTCCTCTCCTTTTATCTGGAAAGGACAGTTATTTTCCTCCTCTGGGCATGACGGGCCAGGTTGTGGGAGGCTAATAGGATGTAAGCTCCCCTGTTAGCCCCAGTATGATACTTGAAAATACTGCCTGGAAGGAATAGTAGCCTCTGTAGCCTCAGCTCAATGGACGCCAAGGGTCTCTTTCTTTTTGCTTTCAGTCTGCCTGAAAACAAACAAGGCCAGGTGCGGTGGCTCATGCCTGTAATCCCAGCACTTTGGGAGGTGGAGACTAGAGGATTGCCTAAGCCCAGGAGTTCAAGACCAGCCGGGCAACATCAGAAAATTAGCCAGACGTGGTGGCACATACTATAGTCCCAGCTACATGGAAGGCTGAGATGGAAGGACTGCCTGAGCCCAGCAGGTCAAGGCTTTGGTGGCCGTGAGCATGCCACTGCACTCCAGCCTGAGCGACAGGGTGAGAATCCAACTAAAAAATAAACAAACAAATTAATTAATTCATTAAATGAACCAAAAGAAAACAAAATCAAACCCACAAATCTACCGCATCAAACGTTGTCCCTCCTCCTTTGGGCCAGTCCCGTGTCCCCAACCCTTTTTACACAATTCTCACTAAAATGGCCTTCTGCAGGTTCTCTGTATCCATCATCTCTGTCCAACACTACTGCTCTATGCTTTTCATGAGGTTAAATCATTTTTCTTTTCCTGCTAGCTTACCTCTTAGGATTCATTACTCAAAGAAGTAACTATCCTTTCCTGTATGTTTCAATCCTGTCTCATTTACCCTCTGGTTTAAAGCCATCATCCACATTTACAGATTTTTAGGAATGGTTCTGGCTGAAATTTTATCTGTTCTCTTTCCCCTTAGACCTTCAGAAAACATGAGTGCTTGAACTTGACCTTTGCCTGAGTTTCCACTCGGTCTACCAGGTTTACATTTATTATTCTTGTTTCACCTCATTTTTCCTTTTCTTGAATGCTCCATCCATATAGTTGTTTCATTGTTCTAGCATCCAAAAGTCAACAGGAAACTCTCAGACATGTTTGGAGCAATCTCAGCAGAAGCCTATTTCTTCAAAGGCATCCTTCTCTGATACCAGATCTTGAGCAAGGGACTCCCCTAATTACATTTTTTTAAAAAGATGAAGTCTTGCTATGTTTCCGACTGGTCTCAAACTCCTGGGCTCAAGCAATCCTCTCACCTTGGTCTCCCAAAGTGCTGGGATTACAGGCATGTATGGCCTTTTGTTGTTGTTGTTGTACTTTCTTCTTTGATTTTTTAATAGGACTGTAAACTATAGATGGAGAAAGGCCATACCTCCCTGAAGAGGTTTCTTATGGACACCCCCAGAACCAAATTCTTTCTAGAATTTGGTTGTGAGAGAGGTGCTAAGTTTTACAGTAATTAGGGTTTTATGCCTGGTGATAATAATTATTTGTTTGTTTTCTGTCCTGTACCAAATGGTAAGATTCTTATAAGGATGTTCCCTTCTTGTAGCTTTTTGCCTGCTTAGCATAAAAAATTACAAACATGTATTTGTTTCTTGTCCCTCTATCTCACTGGACTGTAGGTCATGTGATGAGGGAGACAATGTTTATTCTGCTCATGGTTGTGCTCCTGTTCCTCATTGTGCCCTGGGGCCTGGCCCAAATATTTCTTGACTGACTATTGACTAAAACTATACTAAGGGGACCCCCAATAAACGAAATTATTTTTTGGAGGGTGAGTCCTTTGTAGCACAGGCTTTCCCTGCTAGGTAAGTATTCTAGCAACACTTCTAGCATTGTTGTGAGAGGCTGCGTTCAGCTTCAGTGAGGTTTTTTGTTTTTTTTTCTTTTTTGAGATTCTTTTAACGTGTTTGCCCATTTCATTATAGGTGATTTACAAGCACACCTGCCCACATATGCTGAGTGTTCAGCAATTTTTTTTACAAAAACAGGTATTATCCCTGTGCCCCACCCTCCCTATTCACCCGATCTCACCCTGACTTTTTTGTTTCCCTGGATGAAAAAAGTTTAAAGGGAAATGTTTGGCCAGTGTGGAAGAGGTGAAACAAAAAAACAGCAGAAGCACTAAAAGGTATCAAAACTGACAAGTTCCAAAAGCATCTCAATAGGTGTATTGCATCAAATGGAGAGTACTTTGAAGGTAAATGAAGTTTAAACACGAAAAAAAAAAATACTCATGGTGGCTCAGCCTATAACCCTAGCAATTTGGGAGGCAAGGCAAGTGGATTGCCTGAAGCCGGCAGGTTCAAGACCAACCATGACAACTTGATGAGACCTCATCTCTACAGTAAATAAAAATATTAGCCAGGTGTGGTATCACATGCCTGTAGTTCCGACTACTTGGAAGACTGAGGTGGAAGGATCTTCGGAGCCTAGCAAGTCGACGCTGCGTTAGCCATGAGTGTGTCACTGCACTCCAGCCTGGGCGATGAAGTGAGACTCCAACTCAAAATAAATAAGGAATAAAATTCTGGGTTTTTTTGGGTCCCCCTCATATTTCTGATTCTGTGTAAGTGAACAGAGATGTGGTGAGGAAGGAGAGAATAAAAGGGAAGTGTACCCCCTAAAAATGCATATTACTTCACAAGTTGTCCCATATTGAGATAGAAGCAGAGTAAACCTCATACCTGAGTTTGTCCTCATTCCTAGAAGGGGCCTGCCTAGTACCAGGGTGCTTTGTGAAAGGCTTGGATAAGAAATGTAATAAAAATCATAAAATGCAAACCAACTTCTTTCTGTGATAGCAAGTGTTCCAGCACCCTAAGAGAGAGAGCTTTTGAACTATTTTGGACAATATTCTGCTTAAAGAACTCAGAGTCTTAATTCATGACAAAAATGTCACGATTTAGGGTAAATATAAAGTAGGGGCACAGGAGCTACCCATGGTGAGATTGTATATCAGATTTATCTTGTCTTGATTTGAAAATCTTTCATGGTTTAAATCTGTTGGTTTCTAAATCATAACTATAATGGCTGGGTCAAGAGATGGGACATCCAATCTTTATTTAGCACTCGACTGAAATGCAATACAACTTCAAAGCTATTGTATGTTAAGATATGTTAACTATTGTTCATCTCCAGTGGAATGAGTAAGCTTTAGATGACAGGGCATTCAAGGCAGCCAAAAAGATGTAGGACAGAGTCAGAGAGTTTTTAAAAATATAAGAGTTCAGGGCAAACGATGACATCTCTTAATTCAGAGATATTTAAGAAGGCAGAACTCTATTTCTCCAAGATTGGGGAAGTAAAGGGTAATTCTTTGTGCACAATGGCAACCACCTGGTCATCTTTGTATTCCAGTAAGAATAGCAAGACCACACTTCAGAAAAACCATACAATGTACAAAGGCCTCCCTTGGAGTTCATTTGCAGAAGAGTCCTGCGCAAGCCAAAACTCTATGGCGACAGTGTTCTAGAAACTTGGTGATGAAGGCTGGTCTGTGAATCTCCCCAAGCCTATTTGAATTCAAAAGTGTTAAGGCCTACGCTTTAACAGGCACTTAACCTCGTTGAAAATGGTGGCTTAATACTGAGGAGACATTAGCATTTACCCATGTAAATACATCTTGTCTCCTCCAAACAGTGTTTTAAAAGTCTTACCATAGACTGGGCAGAACCATGGTGAACAAGGGTTTTACACGACTTCAGGCAGAGCGGATAGTTTCTGCTCTTAGTGCTTTTCCTTAGTTTTGCCAAGGACTTCTGATTCAGAGTGGGTCATTTCAAAAGCAGAGTGATGCTCCCATGCTTCCTCTTTCTGGGGCTGTTAAGTCACCTGTGGGCTGAAGTTCCCGCCACACACAGGCTGAACATCCAAGTCCGCCGTACAGGCGACTTGGTGCAGGGCAGGGTGAGGGGGACCTTTGCAAACAGCACTCCTTTGAAACTGCAACTCCCAGGACAGAGGCAGCAATAATTAGATGCGACATTAGACACAGCTGGGGTTTCTGCTTGGCCCCAGCTTTGGTAGCATTCTTCCGTCTGAGTTGGAATAAGCATTGGAAGGGCCAGAGTCAGGGAAATGCAATGGTAAAGAACAAGGAGGGGTGGGGAATAGGTGGGTGGCCAACTCTGGGCAGTGTCCCTGGAGAGGAAGAGGTCTCCCACCCCTTCAGGGCCTCCTGGAACTGAGGGCAGGAGACAGAACAGTTAGTTTCAAGGAAGGTCCCTGGAGGAGAGCGACCCCAGCCTTACCTGCCTCCTGGTGCAACTCCACCTAGTGGAGGTGTGAGTTGAGGATCCTATGTGCTAGCCCTGCTCCCAGAGCCCTATGCATCTCTAATGTTGCCATTTTCAGGTAGCAACATGGAGATGTACCAGCTGTGGATCAGAGAGGTCCAGTGACTTATCCAAGGTCACACAGCAAGGAAGTTGACATATTTGGAACCCTTACCAGATTCTCCTTTAACTGCTGTGAAGAATGATTATTTTTGTTTTTCCCTTTTCCTCAAGTTTTAGACAGAGAGACTATCACCCAGAATGAGAAAGATTCGGTATTATTTGATTTACCAACACGTACATTTTGCAACCCCATGGAACATTCTGGTGAGTGCTTGGAGTTATAAAGGGAACAGGTGCCACTCTCTTTGCCCCCAAGGAGCTGGCTCCGTGATCTCCTTCAGCCATGGAAAGTCCCTTCCCCAGATAGACTCTAGTTTTCCAATGGCTTCTGCTGCTGCTAAAATAAAACCAGGCTAATCCCTCAGTAAACCATCCAGCAAAAACAGGTGGGGCTGCTTCTCCAGCATTTGTCAGAGGTGTGAAGAGGTCAGTTTTTATGTGCACAGCTTTGCTCCTCTGGCTGCCACATCTCTGTCCCTCTCCAGCTGACCCACTCATGACTGCTGTGCTAGCCCTGCCAAGAGCCTCTTCACAGTGACTGCTTCCCTCCAGTGATCCTCCTGGTGAACTTGACTTTCTGACTTACCATTCCTTTCTCTTTTGAACAGCAAAGCCCACAAATACAGGCAAGGGTTCACCGAGGCATCGTGCCACGCACACGACATACTGTTCCGCTATTTAAGCCTCTCCCCCAGTGCTGCGTGTAAATCTCACAGATGCAGTCGGACGACTTTATGTGCTTCGACCGTGAGATCAGTGTTGTAGAAAGAATTAGCAGCACGTACATCAAGAATTGATATTTATAAAAACAGGCTTGGTCTGGACTTTCAGTACTGCTGCAGGGCACAAAACTGACCACAGTGTGTGACTTTATCGCAAAAGACAGACATGATCAGAAGTCGGTCAAAGGTATAGCAGCATGGTCTGTCTTTTTCTCCAGGCCCTCTCCCCATTCCCATGAATATTTTCCCAAAGAAGCTATCAGACAGGTCATATGTCTTTAAATGTATCCACTTCAGGCCATATGGCCACCTGAACGGATCTTATCGTTTACATTTCCTTCATGGGTCTTTTTTGGATTAGAAAACTTGAATGCCTTAAAATGAAAGAATTAGTCAAATCAGTCATAGTCAAGCAGGTTCAAAAAGTGTTATCAGATATTAGGTTAACACAACTATATAATGCGTGACCTTCATATGGTTACTGGAAGCCGACAATTTTTTTTTTTTTTTTTTGAGTCAGACTCTCACTGTCGCCCAGGCTGGATTGCAGTGGCATGCTCATGGCCACTGCAACCTTGACCTGCTGAGCTCAGGTGATTCTTCTGCCTCAGCCTTCCAAGTAGCTGGAACTACAGGCATGTGCCACATATCCAGTTAATTTTTTTTTAATTGTAGAGATGAGGTCTCGCCAAGTTGCCCAGGCTGGTCTCAAACCCATGAGCTCAGGCAATCTTCTCATCTCAGCCTCCCAAAGTGGTGGAATTATAGACATGAGCCACCACACTCAGACACCAAGAATTTTTAAGAAATAATAACAAAAGACCAAGTACACGTTTGGGAACATTTTTTCTAAAATCACAAAACATATCACTGAAAGTATCTTCATATTTTTAAAATCAGGAAAGGCTTGCTGTTCAAACTTATAAAATGTGAGGAAGATATTTTAGAGAAACAATAATACTTTTTTTTTTTTTTAGCCGAAGTCTCACTCTGTCGCTCAGGTTGGAGTGCTCATGGACACTGCAGCCTCAATCTGCTGGGCCCAGGGGATCCTTGTGCCTCCACCTTCCAAGTAGCTGGAACTACAGGTGCATGCCACCACACCCGGCTAATTTTTTGATTTATGGTAGAGATGAGGACTCGCCAAGTTGCCCAGGCTGGTCTCGAACTCCTGGACTCAGTCCTCTCCCTTTCACCTCCCAAAGTGCTGGGATTATAGGCGTGAGCCACACTGGTCCTGGCAAAAAACACAATTATATATATATATATATTTTTTTTTTTTTTTAAAGAATGATCCATTTCTCTAATGAATGAGGCGACAAGTGACCCCAACTTCACTAGCAAATACATGTGCATGCGTGTACTTGTATGTCTATTTCCTGATTACATCACACTCCATCCAGGCAATGGCCAACATGGGACTCCTCAGAGGCAGAGCTGTCAGACCATGAGAGAGTGCATCTGGAATGCCAAACTCCTTAACACCTTGCTTGGGAGAGAAGGAGAGCAGGTGCAACCAAGAGGCGATATCAAATTAGCTGTGCTCTTTGCAAGGAGAAGAGGAAGTGTGCTCATCCTGAGAGTTACTTCTGGGAACTTCAGGGAGAACATATGGAACCCTGGTCTACACAAAGTGACAGATGAAGGATTCAGTCGTGGAGGACCCCTAGAGTAGTGTTAGGACACTTGGATCTTTCCCAAAGGCTTGTGGGCACCAAATTGAGCTGTGTGAGTTGGAGGACCGAGTGAGCACAGTTCTCTCTGTGGAATGTGTTCTGGGGGCCCATGTCCTTAGGGGAGGCCTGTCTGCCTGCTGCTGAAGTCACCCATCTCTCAGCACAGGCAGTCATTTCTCTTGCTCCTCCTGCTGCCAGAAGAGTTTTTCTCATTTCCCCTTCTGCCTTGGAGCACAACAGACATCTGTGGAATGACAGGGCCTTCCTGAGAGGGTGGAGCCAGAGTGATGAGGTCCACACACAGCAGTGAGAGGAAGACACCTTGATGAAACAAGTGAGCACCCAGGCCTTGGTCCCAGTGAAGTTCCCTATTAAGAGGAGTGTGTGACAAAGCCCAATCCCAAGTCTTTTCAATGGCATTAGGAGCCTGAGGGGAGCATCTGGCATTCTGAGGAAGTGACTAGCTGGTGCTATCAGAACATCTAATCCCAGTTGGGTGGGGCCTTGGGTCCAGCTCTCTGCCATAATCTGAGGAATCACGCCTTCCCAGGACATTGGAGAAGCCAACTGGTGCTTTGAGATGCCTAGAACAGCAGATGTCACAGAGGTGTGAAGGGGGCCAAGCCAAAATTTCTGGGTGAGATGTCCAAGGTGCTGGCCTTTCCGGGCATGGTGGCAGCTGGAAGGAAGAGTGCAGCAGCATTCTGCCGCTGCTGGCAAATCTCAGGGGAGTGTGGGAGGTGTCCCAAGATAGCAAGTTAACTTGGATGCGGCTTCTGACCATGTCTCACTCGCAACACTGCAGGCGGAAGAGGAAGTGTTGTCTCAGTTCCTCCTGTTTGCTGCTGTCCTCAGCAGGTCTCTCCTTCTGCTTCCTGTTCTCACAGGTTAGATTTCCCCTAGCTCCTCTCCTTCCTGTGTGAACGCTGAGTTGACTCCACCGAGGGTAAGGGGAGCATCTGGCAGTGGTCACTTTGCTGCAGTCACTGTGTTTTTCGTGAAACAGCACCAAGATTGATCGCACCCTCTCCCCTTCTTAGTGCTGGGGGCTCAGAAGACAGGGATCTTGTCTCTCCGAACCACATCCAGATCATCATCCAGAGTTAACAACACCTGAAATGAGAGGGATAGAGAAACTAAAGGAATGTCCCATCACTGTCACACGAGGTCTCTACTTTCTCTTGAGATTTCCACGGACTGGAAACTGAGTTCCCACACTCACTGTCACGTTTTCCACCGCTCTCTGTAATTCCTTGCTGGTCACAGGCACTAATTACAATGATGCAATTCAGTTGTCAATGAATTCAAATATATGTAAGGATTTATCAAGTGCTGTTCTAGCTGCTGGAGATATAAGTGGGGACAAAAGAGACAAAAATCCCTACCCTCCATGGAGCTTACATTTAAGAGAGGGCTTTAGATGTGAAATAGATGCATGAATGAAATATAGTATGTTAGAGAGTAATATATGCTAAGGATGAATATGAAACTAGGGAGGAAATACAGGAAGTATGTGACAGGGGAGTAAAAAAATATGAGAGGGCAGGGTGTGGTGGCTCATGCCTGTAATCCCAGCACTTTGGGAGGCCAAGGTAGAAGGATTGCTTGAGTTCAGGAGTTCAAGACTAGCCTAGGCTTTCTACAAAGACCTCACCTTTACAAAGATAAAAAAAATAAGCCAGGCGTGGTGGTGCACACCTGTAATCCCAGTTGCTTGGGAGGCTGAGGTGGAAGGATCACCTGAGCCCAGGAGGTTGAGGCTTCAATGAGCTGTGATTGTACCACTGTACTCCAGCCTGGAAGACAGAGTGAGAACCCTAATAAAAAAAAAAAATTTTTTTTTTGATAGGGTGGTCTGGGAAGTCGTTACTTAGAAGGGAACATTTAGGTCAAGACCTAGAGGAAATGAAGTCCTGTTGCACAGAGTATTGCTGCTTAAGAAATGTGCCCTCGGCCGGGCTCGGTGGCTCAGCCTGTAATCCCAGAACTTTGGGAGGCTGAGCCAAGTGGAGTGCCTGAGCCTGCGGGTTCGAGACCAGCCCGGGCAACTTGACAAGACTTTGTCTCTGCAATAAATCAAAAATTATCTGGGCATGGTAGCGCGCACTGTAGTTCTGGCTACTTGGAAGGCTGAGATGGAAGGATCACCGGAGCCCAGCAAGTTGATGCTGGGGGTGGCCGTGAGTGTGCCACTGCACTCCAGCCAGGGGCAATGGAGTGGGACTCCAACTCAGAAAAAAAAAAAAAAAGAAATGTACCCTCCTTCCCTGACCATCGCTCTCCCCACGTGGAATCTTTAGCTCCGCCTTTGCTGTCTCTGTCTCGCTAATAAATAGAATAAAAACCATGAGAGATATTTACACAGATTCGTTCAACCTCCCAAACCAGCCACTAGGGGACAGCCCTGATCCACTCTGAGGTTCCATTGACTGGCCTGAGCCTGCTTAGAGTTGTCACAGCCCCCGGGGCTGTCAACTGAACCTGTGTTCCGGCGACATGGACTTTTAATTTGGAAAAGTCAAAATTAGGATTAAACTGGGAGCTATCATCCAGGGTTGACATAAAGGGCTGCAGCAAAAAACAGAGAAACTATAGGAGAGATTTGAGACAGACTGCTTGGAAGGCAACAGAGGCCTGGTTGCTATCTTGAGCCACTCAAGGAATGTGTAAAATATTTGTAAAATATTCAGTCAGCCTAGAAGAGGAGGAGAAATGTGAGTATGGCATGAGAAGGACTGATTATGTTATCAGAACTTTCCTGAAGCTGTGTGGGTCTAATAACCAATTCAGATCAAACGTGCTGTATAACTTAGGGAAAATAATGGTGCCACTCTGTCTAAAAATATTGAAGAGTAAGAGGAAAGGGAAAACCAAACTCTAACCAAAGGATATAGAGTGTGTGTGTGTGTATCTCTTAATCCTAAGTTTGACTTTTCCAAATTATTATATATATATATAAATAAGAAATAAGATGGTCTGTATATTGAATTCCAATAAGGAGTTGGCAAGGGAAGTTAGAGCAGAATAAAGAAGAGGATGTAAGGAAGAGTAGAAGAGGAAAAAAACAAAAACAAAACAAGAGTACAAGATGTAAAGAGAGAAGAAAATGACAAAAGGATATGGCAAACTCACCAAGAATGAGAAAAACAGAGCAGTCGCAGAGACGAAGTGCCAGATGTCATGGTCGTCGAAGAAATCCAGCAGGACACACTCACGGTTCTTCTCCCGGGATTCAGCTGGGGTTCCCTGGAGGAAGGTGAGGCAGGACACGGGCAAGATTCTCACAGTCCCCTTGCTTAGAGGGCTGAGCATCCGGAAAGCTACAAAATGCTACTAGATGTCTGGCACCAAAAGTTAACTTCCAAGAAGACACACATTCACACAAAAAAACGTGTCTATACAGACCTCAAAAGCACAGTCAACCAAAGAAAAATGGACAAGTGGGATTATACCAAGCTGAAAAGCTTCTGAACAGCAAAAGAAATGATCAGCAGAGTGAAGAGACAAACCCCAGAAGGGGAGAAGATATTTGCAAACTATCCATCTGACAAGGGATTAATAACTAGAATATATTGGGAGCTCCAACAACTCAATAACAACAACAACAACGAAATCAAATAAGCAGGTTACAAAATGGGCAAAAGATCTGAACAGATATTTCTCAAAAGAAGTCATACAAATGACCAACAGTTATGTGAAAAAGTATGCAACATCTTTAATCATTAGAGAAATGCAAATTGAAATCACAATGAGATATCATCTCATCCCAGGAAAAATGGCTTTTATCAAAAGGACAGGGAATAACAGATGCTAATAAGGATGTAGAGAGAAGGGAACCCTTGCACACTGTTGGTGGAAATGTAAATAAGTACAGCCACTATGAAGAGCAGTATGGGGGTGCCTCAAAAAACTAAAAATAGAACTATCATATGCTCCAGCAATCCCAATACTGGGCATATATCTGGAGAAAAGGTAATCCATATCCCAAAGAGAGAACCACACTCCCATGTCTATTGCAGCGCAATTTGCAATAGCTAAAATATGGAATCAACCTAAGTGCCCATCAGTGGATAAATAGTTAAAGAGAATATGGTCCATACACGCAATGGACTATTATTCAGCCGTAAAAAATAATGAAATCCTACTATTTGTAGCAACGTGAATAGGACTGGAAGGTTATTTGAAGTGAAATAAGCCAAGCGCAGAAAGACAAATATTGCATGTTCTCACTCATATTTGGGAGCTAACATAGTGGATCTCATGAAGATAGAGAATAGATGGAGTTACCAGAGGCCAGGAAGGGTAGGGAGGGAGAGAGATGAAGGGTGGAAAAGTGAGTACAAATATATGTATTGGACACTTAAACATGGTAAAGATAGTAAATTTTATATGTATATTTTACTTTAATAAAATCTTTTGAAAATTGCACACAAATGTTCACAGAAGCATCACTCACAATGGCCAAGAAGTGGAAACAACCCAAGTATCCATCAACTGGTGAATGGGTAGAAGGTGTGTGGTCTATCCATACAATGGAATATTCTCAGCAATAAGCAGACATGCTGCAGCATCGCTGAATCTAGGAAACATTGTGCTAAGTGAAAGAAACCAAACTCAAAGGCCACATACGGCTGGTTCCATTGATACGAAACATCCAGAATAAGCAAATATATAGAGGCAAAAGGAAGATTAGTAGTAGCCTAGGGGTAAGGGGTTAGGAAGAAATAAGGAGTGACTGCTAGGTGTGTGAGGTTTTCTTCTGGGGTGATAAAAATGTTCTAAAATTTGTGGTGAAGTCTGTAATGATGAAGAGCTAAGACTTCCTCCCTGCTCTATGCCTGAGATGCAGCACTAATTTTCCAGGCCTCAGCTCTGCTATCTATGAAATGGATGTAATAACTCCTACATCTGGGCATTTGTTGGCGGATGGTGATTATGACAAAGGCAGAGAAGACACACTACTCGAGGTCTCTGCACATGCTAAGCATCCATCGAGACCAAGATCATAATACAACACATAATGAAGATCAAATCTGTGGTCTGTAGTGCTTACCCATTTATGAAGCACTACCCTGAGAATGGTGACCACATGCCAGTCAACGTGCATTTATGTGTGGACATTAAAAAACCACCCCTTTTGGAGAAGTATTTCATTTTAGAGACTGTAAAAAAGATAAAAGCGCTGCCCATCAAAACTGGACTGGATTTTAAAAACGTGTTACATATATATGATGGAATATTACACAGCCATAAATAAGGACAAAATTGTGGGCTTCACAGCAGCTTGGATGGATTTAGAGTCTATAATTCTCAGTGATCTATCACAGAAACAAAGAACTGAGTACCACATGTTCTCACTCATAAGTGAACCCTGATCATTTACCATAATACTATAAGGAAGGGATTGGCAGTAGCCAGATACTGCCGGGGGAGTCGGGGAGCACATGATATCAATAAACGTACTTGATCTCAAACCAGGTGAAGTGGGGACCAAAGGGAGCCCCAAACTTTACATGTATGATGACTACTTGTATATCTAATCTTGAGTTGTACCCCACATCTTTAAAAAAAAAAAGATAAAAAGCAATTGATACATTAAGAGAGGGAGGTAGAAAGGTCAAAAAGATAAAATGGAGGGAGAGATTCTTGGACAAGGAAGGTGTCCCCTTACCTCCCAGCTGCTGAGATTCTGGAAGAAAAAATAAAGGGCGGCAGCCCACAGCACGACGGTGGCCACGATGCAGAAGAGAGGGACGGGGAGGACCTTCTCCGAGCTGCGGAGCTGCCGGGTGAGAAGCAGAGGCCATGCTGGACCCTGGCCTGCGTTTGCCTGAGAGCCTGAGGCTCTGCTGGCTCCAGGGCCCCCTCCTACCTTCATGATGATGTAAAAGGCCAGGTACAGCAGCAGGTTACCGATGAAGATGCCCAGCATGTAGGACGCAAAGTCCTTGGGGCGGTATATCAATCCGAACAAGGCGCTGAGGACACAGGAGAAACGTTGGCGGTCATGGAGGTGGATTTGTAACATTATTGGCTTTTCCACTACTCTGCCCTAATATATTTTTTTTAAGTCCGAGTCTCACACTGTCGCCCAGGCTGGAGTGCAATGGCACGCTCGAGGCCACTGCAGCCTTTGACCTGCTGGGTTCAGGTGATCCTTCCGCCTCAGCCTTCCAAGTAACTGGAACCACAGGCATGTGCCACCACACCCAGCTGATTTTTTGATTTATTGCAGAGATCAGGTCTTGCCATGTTGCTCAGGCTGGTCTCGAACCCCTGAGCTCAGGCAGTCCTCTCATCTCTGCCTCTCAAAGTGCTGGGATTACAGGCTTGAGCCACCTCATCCATTTGCATTTGTTTGTTTATTTGTTTAGGAGTTGAGGCCTCACTCTGCTACCCAGTGTAATCATAGCTCTAATTCCTGGGCTCAAGTGGCCTCCTTCCTTAGCCTATCAAGTAGCTAGGACTACACGTCTGTACCACCATGCCTGGCTCATTAAAAAATTTTTTTTTGTAGAGATGAGGGTCTCACTACGTAGCCCAAACCTCAGCCACCTAAAGCACTGGGATTACAGGTGCAAGTCACTGTGTCAGCACATATAAGTAATTTTTAATTTATTATGTCTTCTTCAGAGTATTCACTTCTAACTAGGTAAAGTTCCCATTAGGTGAATGTACTGTAAACAATTATCTTTCCTGTTTGGTAAAAATGAAATATTTTTCCACACTCTTCAGTTTTTCACTACTGTAAGGAACATTGCAATGAATAAATGAATACATTAAGACATATTGGGCTTTTTTTTTTCTTTTAAAATTAATTCCTTGGAATAGATTGCTAGAAGTAGAATTATCTCCAAAATTGGCTTGACACATTGCTACCTGTCCATGGTTTTTAAATTAATCCTGAAATTTATTTTGATTGCGGTTTAGCTTTAATTTTGTTCCAATTGTCTATTCAGTGATAACAAACCCTTTATTATATAACTCTTCCTTGTCTCCTTGATTAGGAATTATTATTATTATTATTATTATTATTATTATTTTTGAGTTGGAGTCTCACTCTGTCGCCCAGACTGGAGTGCAGTGGCCGCTCCCGGCCACCGCAGCCTTGACCTGCTGGGCTCCGGCGATCCTTTTGCCTTAGCCTTCCGAGCAGCCAGAATTACAGGCGCACGCTACCACACCCGGCTGATTTTTTTTTTATTTATTGTAGAGATGAGGTCTTGCCTACCCAGGTGGGTCTCGAACCCGTGGGCTCAGGCAATCCACTCACCTCAGCCTCCCAAGGCGTGGGATTACAGGCTGAGCCACCGAGCCCAGCTAGGAATTATTTTTAATAAATGCACCTTCACACACATATTTTTAAAATATATTCGCCTCTATCTCTATCTAGTTGGGTTTGTGTCCTCTCCATTCTAATGTACTGACTTATATTTCCGTTTTCTAATTTTGGATCAGTGTCTCACTGTTTTATTATGGCTTTATAATATATTAGATTATCTGATTGGGCTAGCCTGTACCAGTCTATTTGGTAGCCACATATGGCTATTTAACTTCAAATTAATTAAAATTTCATAAAATTGAAAATCCAGTTCCTCAGTCCCACTATTCGGATTTCAAGTTCACAATATCCATGTGCTAACAGTGACTGTACTGGACAGGGCATGTGGAACACTCTTACATCATTCCGGAAGTACTACTAGGTCATGTGGGACTAGTCACTACACCCTTTTGCCCCTCCTTCCTTCTGTTCTTCTTTTTCAAAGATCCTTGAGAATTTTGCCTGATTAGACAAACATATTTTAGAATACAATTCTAGTAACTTAATTACAATTTTAATTCTAAATTTATACATTAACCTGAGAAAGAATATCTTTGTAATGGTTAATCTTCTCACCCAGGCCTGCGTTTAGCTACATTTTCCTTTATGTCTCCTAATTGGGTAATTAAGTTTTCTACAGAAAGATTCTGCACATTCTCTCAAAACTTATTCCTAAGTATTTCAAGTGTAAAGCTGTTATTAATGGACTTTTTATTCATTTTTAATTCCAACTGAGTTTGTTCTACATAATATAGAAATTTTCTCCTCCCAGATTTTGAAATCAGCATACCAACAAATTTTTGTATATCTTTTTCTCAGACCTACCATTCATTTAGCATTTTGCCATATTTGCTTTATCCTCTCTCTCTATCTCTCTTTACGTTTATATTTGCATCATATATACATACAACTCTCTCGTATATGTAAGTACACACACACACACACACACACACACACACACACACACACACACACACTTAGTAAGAAAGAGAAATTTCTACAGAAAAGAATGCCTACTGGGTAACCTGTAGGGAAAGTTCCATAAAAGAGTCTAAAACTATGTTGCATTTTTGCAATTATTGGCATAGCATCTATCTATCTATCTACCTATCTATCCATCCATCTTATCTATACACATATATTTAATATGTTTTGATGTTTGTCTTGTTGAGCAAATGATTCAATGCATCAATGCTTTAGGACAAGCTGTGATTGGTACACAAGAGTGTCCTACCACCTTCTTTCCAGGAGGAAAAATATCTTTATCCAAGTCTCTAGGACAAGGAGTCCTACCTTCTTAATTTCAGATTTCTTTGTAAAAATGACAGTCATGGAAAAATAAACCACAGTATTACAGAAATTAATAAAGACAAAAACATTAATAAAGACTACTTACAAGGAACAGTTAACCAGATTCCCCACAACAAGCAACACCATTCTATCCTGGAAAAAAGGAAAGACAATGTCAAATGAGAGGTTGTACACACTAATTTTCTTTTATACTTCTAGCCTAGCGAAAGCATCAACTATGGAAAAACAATTGCCTTGGTGAAAACAATTGTCTATGGTTCTAGGAAAGCCTTGCCAATGTTCCTCCACAAGGACTAAGTGGCTTATGACTGCAAACAGACTTGACTTTGTCCCTGTAAAAGAAAATGTGGTAAGCAAAGCAGGACCGTGACTGTTTTTCCCCACTGTTTGCTGGAGCTGGACACCTGGACCCACTTCTTAGTGAGGAGGCTGGAGGTGTGTGCTATTACTTAGCAGTTAAAAGAATTCTGTCACTGGTGCTATGTGATGGAGGACTGTTTCTCTGGATTGTGCTACTTGGTAGTCTCTATTGCAAGTCTTAGGACCAATCTGGAGGGAGTTAGTTTTGTACCCATTCCTCTGCCTCCAAGAAGTTCCTGCAAATCCCAGGCTCCTGGTCTGTACAGCACACAGTCTTTACACTAACACTGCTGGGTAGGGGAGAAAATGGAGGGGAAATATCCATCTTAAAGAACAGTCGCTCTGATGAGATTTATTCACAATTTGTTCCTGTTCCTTTGCATATGACTTAAAACTTTTAGGTGAGATTTTATTATATTTTAGTTTGCATAGTCACTCATCTACTATTTAAAAGTAGTGTTTTTGTTTTTTTTTTTTTTGGTTTTGCAGGTGATTCATCCAATCTGAAGGAAATATCTTCATTAAAAAACACATTGCCAGGTGCAGTGGCTCGCGCCTGTAATCCCAGCACTTTGGAAGGCGGAAGCAAGAGGATTGCCTGAGTCCAGATATTTGAGACCAGCCTGGACAACCTGGCGAGACTTCGCCTCTGCAATAAAATTAAAAAATTAGCTGGGCATGCTGGCTTGTGACTGTAGTTCCAGCTACCTGGAAGGCTGAGGCAGAAGGATTGCCTGAACCCAGGAGGTCGAGGCTGTCGTGGCTGTGAGCATGCCACTGCACTCCAGCCTGGGTGACAGAGTGAGACTTTGACTCAAAAAACAAAACAGAACAAAACAAAAACAACATACTAATTCATCTATTAGCATGACCAAAGTCCAAAACACTGACAACATCAAATACTGGGGAGGATGTGGAACAACAGGAACTCTCAGTCTTTGCTGGTGGGACTGTGAGGTGGTCTAGTCATTTTGGAAGAGAGTTTGGAAGCTGTTCACAAAACTAAACATATGCTTACCATCCAATCCAGCAATAAATACCTCTCCTTGGTGTTTACCCAAAGGAGCTGAAAATATATGTCCACACAAAAACCTGCACACGAATGTTATAGTGGCTTTATTCATAATTACCTAAACTTGGAAGCAACCAAGATGTTCTTCAGTAGGTGAATACATAAACTGTGGCACATCCAGACAATGAAATATTATTCACTGCTAAAAAGAAATGAGCTATCAAGCCATGAAAAGACAAAGGAAACTTAAATGCATATTACTAAATGAAAGAAGCCAATATGAAAAGACTACATCCTACATGATTCCAATAATGTGACATTTTGGAAAAGGCAAAACTGTAGAGACAGTGGAAAGATCAGTGGTTGCCAGAGGTTAGGAGGGAGTGAGAGTTGAATCAATAAAGCACAGAGGATTTTTATTTGTTTGTTTGTTTTTTGGTTTTTGGGGGGTTGGAGTCTCACTCTGTTGCCCAGGCTGGAGTGCAGTGGCACACTCAAGGTCACCCCAGAGTCAACCTGCTGGGCTCCTGCGATCCTTCCACCTCAGCCTTCCAAGTAGCCAGAACTACAGGTGCACGCTACCATGCCCAGCTAATTGTTTTGATTTATTGTAGAGATGAGGTCGCCAAGTTGCCCAGTCTGGTCTTGAACCTGCGGGCTCAGGCCATCCTCTCATCTCAGCCTCTCAAAGTGCTGGGATTACAGACTTGAGCCACTGCGCCCGGCCTGTACAGAGGATTTTTTAGGGCAGTCAAACTATTCTGTATAATACTGTAATAGTAGATACATGATGTTATACATTTGTCAAAACCCGAAAATGTACAACAGCAAGGATGAACTCTAATATATTGTCAGGCGTGGATTGCGTGATAATGATATGTCAGTGTAAGCTCATCAGTTGTTATCACTGTACCACACTGGTATGGGATGTCAAAATGGGGAAGTTGTGTGTGTGGGGGGGGCGGGCAGAGGGTATGTGGGAAATCTCTGTACCTGCTACTCCATTTTGCTGTGTACCTAAAGCTACTCTAAAATATTGACTGGGGTGGTGGCTCACGCCTGTAATCCCAACACTTTGGGAGGCTAAGGTGAGAGGATTGCTTGAGCCCAGGAGTTCGAGACAAGCCTGGGCAACACAGTGAGATTTCATCTCTATGAAAAAAATATGTATATATATAATATAATAAAAAATAAAGTTTGTTTAGACAAAAAGAAAGCCTGCATAAATTAATGTAAAAAACAAATGAACAAAAACATAACTTGTCCCTCCTGATTCACTTACCTCTCAAAATATTCAGATCCTAATAGGCTATTTCATTCTCACCTGAATAAAGCCCTCCAGCCTCGATTCCCTTAAGTGTATAGTGCCTATATCTCCTGTCCAAGTTCCCGAGGGATATTTCTCTAGAATATCCCTCTAGAGGGAATAGTTCTATAAGGAATAGTCTCATATTCCTTTATGTAAAAGTCCTTCTAGTTATAAAGGATTAGTGGGGACTTACTCAATTCCTGTGTGCCAGGCCATGAGAGTATCACTAGTTCTGACCTCAGTACTGTATAAAGGCTCGGGTAGTGGGCTCGGAGGAGGTAAGTAGCCTTCCCAAGGTCAATGGCCAGTGACCCAGCACAGAGCCGGGACTAGGGCCCTGATCTCTGGGATCCGTGTAGAAATATATAATTAGAATATATATTGAAAATTGTAAGGGCAAACTTTTAAAAGTATATTTCAACCATTAAGCAATAACCACAGTTTAAAAAGAATACTTGTTCATTGTAAAAATTAAGCAATAAAGAAATGCATAATGTGAAAGTAAAGCTCCTGAATGAAAGTGATCAGAGTGACCACAGGTCCCTGTTTGCTCGGGATGGTCCTGGTTTACGCCTGCTGTCCTGGTGTAATTATTAATCATACGCTCTTTCACGAGCACAAGGGCACCTCTTGGATGATTATTTATAAGGACACTCTGTCTTGATCTTCCCCCACAGCAATGATCACTGTTTCACAGTTGGATATGCATGTTGTCTTTCGTTATATACTAGCAAGTATTTTGTTTACAAAAATGGGACCACCCTCATTTGCCTTTTATGAAAAAGAAAAAGCAACATGCTCCTTCCCCCACTAACTGTATCTCAGCCACACTGGGCCATCTGGTCCTCTTGATTTAGGGAGTCCTGAGTGACTGTCCTGAAACACGCTCCCTCCTATTTTTCCCCTACTTTCTGGGAGAAGGCCAAGGAACACAGGAGCATACACGTACCATATACAGAGGTCGGCTACACTGCTGGACACAGTCCGTGTAGAACACCATGGCAGCCCGCTGGAAAATTCCCAAATCTGTTGATAACACAATTGCATGGTGAGAAGGCTTAGTCAGTGAAAATACAAATACTCCGAGGTGGCCTAAGCTTTTGGGACCAAGGTAATGTGGTCTTCATTTCGTTAAAATGCATTAGAATGCTTTGCACCTAATAGGTGAGCAATAAATATTTGCTTTTAAAAATGGCTTTTTCATAGAGGGGGTGCCACATCTGTGCATAATACGACAGGCAAGCAAGACAGACACTAGCAACAAGCACAAATAACACAGGTAGCTGGCCAACCCTTGTTCTGTCTCCTTCAGCCATGCGTTCCTTTGTTTATAGTTTACTCTGGTGTTTCCTTTATAGCAGCAATGTTATGGGTCCCTCAAATCTACCTTAAAACATCTGCTCTCCCCAGAGGATGGGAAGTCTTAGCTTGAAAACTTTTGAATCTGTATTTCTCATTGTGGTTATGAATTAGTAAGAACAGAACCAAGGGATACTGGGCTACCGAGCATGTTCAGAAGACCTATCTGCACTAAAACAAGAATCAAAAGAGTGTAAGTTAAGATGGGAGAAAAAGACAGGAAAAGGTTTGTTTTTTTTAAATGCAATTTTAAAAGGATGATATGGAATGTTGTGTGTGTGCGTGTTATTGGTTACATGAACAGTCAGGGTCAAAGGCAAGCTGTCTTTCTGTGAACCTTCCGTACCACAGACATCAAATGCAAGTCTGAGTCTGCTGAAGCAAGCACTTCAGAGAGTGTGGATCCCAGCTCGGTTGTGAATGCTTGTTCCTCGTGAAGGTTACCCATGCAGTCAATTTAACCAGGAGGGAGAGGCCTGTCCCTGTGACAGCCCAGAGGAGGTGCACAGCAGGCGGGGTGGGAGTGCAGCCTCCCCTCTCAGCCTTGTTTTGGCTGCCTCCTCTCATGGAACCTGCCCAGCCTAGAAGGGGGTATTCAGGGAATAGAGCTGGCAGGCCAGCCAGATGGGTCGCTCTGATAAGGAAACAATCTGGAACTCTGAGAAGGGTGGCTGAACATTACCTGTGTCAGATACATCTGAATCAGGAGGAAGCAGAGGAGAGATGAGAAAAAAAAAGGTTTGTAAGAAAGGAAACACACAAGTAAACTACTGCTCATTTTATTGTTTCTCAAGATGGATAACTTTAATTTTGTTTTCGAATTCTAAAAGTAATGTCTGCTCATCAAAAAGAATACAGAATCTTTGCCTGTCTCAAACATTCAGAAGTTAGCTATTCCTCAAAAAAAGAGTTAAAGACTCTTTTCTCTCACTGTCTACTTTTGTGCACCACCTGCAATTTGTAATCCATCTTCTCTCGTGAGCAACCCCCAAGGTCTTTTTCCAAGGCTCTTGGGAGCATGGGACACAGTAGTGGTCTGGGCTATTGACTCTCTGGCTTTCTGTCCTATTTATGAAATGTTCTGTCTTATCACTGCTGCCTTTCCTGTGTCCACATTTATTTTCTTGTGTAGCCTGAAGGGCCTCAAGAAAGGAGTATGTGGCTAGAAGGCAAAGGCAGTTTAGGAAATGGGTAGAGATATTGGAGTTGGCTGATCTACCGTCCACTAATTGCACTTCCTTCTTTTGGACTACATTTAGACACAATCATTGCCACAAGGAAATAGAAAGTTTTCTTTTGGATTTTAGTACATCTGTAACCTCCTGAGGAAGACTCTCTGGGTACTGACATTGAAAATATTCATTTTGCCAGGCTCAGTGGCTCAGCCTGTAATCCCGTGCCTTGGGAGGCCGAGGTGAGTGGCTTGCCTGAGTCTGCGGGTTCAAGTCCCGCCTGGGCAACTTGGCGAGACCTCATCTCTACAATAAATGAAAAAATCAGCCGGGCGTGGTAGCGCGCACCTGTAGTTCCAGCTACTCGGAAGGCTGAGGCGTAAGGATCGCCGGAGCCCGGCAGGTTGAGGCTGCGGCGGCCGGGAGTGGCCACTGCACTCCAGTCTGGGCAATGGAGTGAGACTCCGACTCAAAAAAAAAAAAAAGAAAATATCCATTTGAACTATACATGACTGTCTTCCCTTTGCCCTGCTAGAGCTGCTTGCCAGGATGCTCCTGCACTGTGCTGAAGAGGCTGGCCTGTGCGGAAGACATCAGTGGATTCTCTTACTCTTCTTAGATTAGGACAATGGGTAGCCCCAGGAGGAGACTGCAGAAACAAAGGAAGGAGAGTGAGCTCAGAGGACTTGTTTTCCTGGTGCTCTCACTGTGAGGTTGCCTCAGGCTGGCTGCCTCTGTCAATGAAAGATCACCGCTCCTTTCGGGAGGGACTTCCTCTCCAGGGCTCTCTCCTTCCACATTTTGGTAACCAATTCCTTCTGTCTTTCTGGGTTTGTGGATGGTAAAAGCCTCGCTGCTAATCCTGGATTACCATGCTACCTACTTCATTCTCCTCTACCCCACTCATATCTTGTGAATAGTTCCTTTGTAAAAAAGAAAAAAAAAATTCTCCTCAATCTTTATGGACCAGAGGTAAAAAGGAAAGAGGGGCAGGGGCTGGGAACCACTCTCCTGCACAGCTATGTTGTGGAGTGTTTTCTCTTGGGACCAAGACATCTTTTTCCTGTTGGGACCTTGACAAATTATTATATAACCACAGCATAATATGTTAAATCTCACCTCTTTTAAATGGTAAAGTATCTTCATATTGCATGAAGCAAAGGTGGTATAAATATATGAAAGCTCCTCTGTGTGTTGGTAATCATGACCACTGCATGTATCTGTATTCAAGTTTATTTTTCCAACTCTGGGAGAAACCAGGACAACAATGCTCCTAATTATTTTCCTTTTGAAAGCTTGTATGATTTCACTCACCAGAGTGCCATGCCAAATGTTCTACATAACTACTAATGTAACTGGGAGATTTGGAGGTACACTGGCTATGTTCATGCCAAAAATGAATCCCCTGACCATGACAAGAGGTAAAAACTGAACTGTGAAAATGCACAACTGTTTTATTCCATCTTCTAGTCATAATGCCATTTGTTTATGTAGAATTGCTCTGAGACTTGGGCAAGAGGGGTCTCATATTTTAAGAGGGCCATTATTCCCTTATGAGTGAGAAGTCTTCAGAACAAGAGGACTACTCTTTTCTCTTTTAGACCTGGACCCCAGAACTTGCTGCCAGATGGCTCTGAGCCTGCATCAAGGCCTCTAAAGCTCCCTTCCCTTGTCTGTCTTCTGAGGGTAGATGGTACCATGAGTGTGCACCTCTGGAGGCAAGGAATGGTCAAGTGGTGCCTATCTGTGGGAGAGGTGGATGGACACTGGACATTGTGCAGGGGTGTCCACAGGCACACTGTGAGGCTCCTTAAGACACAGGACAGAAGCTGGGCATGGTGACTGATGACTATAATCCCAGCACTCCAGCAAGGCGAGGCTGCGGTGGTCGGGCGCGGCCACTGCACTCCAGTCTGGGCGACAGGGTGAGACTCCAACTCAAAAATAAATAAATAAATAAATAAAAATATAATCCCAGCACTTTGGGAGGCAGAGGCGAGAGGACTGCCTGATTCCAGGGGTTCAAAACCAGCTCGGGCAACTTGGTGAGACATCATCTCTACAATTAATCAAAAAGTTAGCCAGGCGTGGTAGCGTGTGGCTGTGGTTCCAGGTACTTGGAAGGCTGAGGCAAAAGGATCACCTGAGCCCAGCAGGTCAAGGCTGCAGTGGCTGCGAGCGTGCTACTGCACTTCATCCTGGGCAACAGAGTGAGATTCTGACTAAAAAAAAGGACACAAGAAAGAACCAGAGGTAGGAAGAAAAGAGGGTTGCATTTTAGAGTGTTCGCTCTTGAGACCAAGCATTCTAAATTTGAACATGGGTCTTCTAATGAAAGCATAGTATATTTACTATTTTGTCTTCTTTTCTTTGTTTTTTCTTTCATGTATGTAATAACTTTTTAGTCTGCCTTATGACTGTGAAATTCTTACACATATGACATGCAGGCTTTAATTTTTTACTCTAGCTCTGGATTCCGCACATATTAAGGCTGGACCTATGTTTATAAATAATAATTTGCCTTGAAATATACAAATGAATATTTAAGTCTGACTTCCTGGACTTTGAAATGATTTGATACATTTATTTATTTATTTTATTTATTTATTTTTTGAGTTGGAGTCTCACTGTCACCCAGACTGGAGTGCAGTGGCCACTCCCGGCCACCGCAGCCTCGACCTGCTGGGCTCTCGCGATCCTTCTGCCTCAGCTTTCCGAGTAGCCGGAATTATAGGCGCGCGCTACCACACCCGGCTGATTTTTTTGATTTACTGTAGAGATGAGGTCTCGCTGCCCAGGCGGGTTTCGAACCCGCGGGCTCAGGCAATCCACTCACCTCAGCCTCCCAAAGGCGCGGGATTACAGGCTGAGCCACTGAGCCCGGCTGATACATTTAAATGCTCAAAAACAGCTTGAATTTGCTCCCATGTGTGACAACTGATCAACAGCAGATCACAAGCTGATTTCTGAAGAACGTTTGGTGCTCCCTGATAAATTCACACTGTTGGAAGAGGCGTTCTGCCTCTTAGATTGGCAAATTGTTCTCAAAAAGTTCCAGCCCTAGAATCTGAAAACATATCATTCCTTCTTTACAACCACTGAGCACAGTTAGAGAAATACTTTTTCAAATACCATAAAGCAAAAAATGTTCTGTAGTGGAACTAGTGGTATTATGATCATGACCATTCTCCAAATGCAGTGTCAAAGTTTGGTGAGTTATAAAGTGTTTGCGTCTAGGAACTGGAGGTAGTCTCAGTTCCAAGGTGTGACAAGCTTCATTTGCAGCTGAAAATAGAACTAGTGATAATAGCTTATTGCAGTCCTATAAGAGAGAGGAAGCTCTTGCACACAATATCTGCTATTACCACAGCACAGAATTCAGAGCACATGTTCATGGTGACACCTTCATTTAGGATAAGTGAAGGCAATGTCTGCTTTACCATGGTAAGTTGGTCCATGTGTTTAGAATAGAAGAACAGTGACTCACCTATCTTGAAACGCCCCATGTAGTAGATCTGGGTGCTGAGGGCCAGAGAGGCCAGAACGTGAACTGCAGAGAAGATGACCCAGAACCACAGGTCATTTTTCCCAAACACCTAGGAGTAAAGATGGAGGTTATCTTCCTTTGTATTTTTTCCCAGAGAACCCAACTAAAATCATTCTATCTCTCACGTATGCATGAGGAGTCAAAAACTGAGCTGAGGGTGCATTTTACCCCCTTTCTTGGAACTCTTGGATCTCACTGTACAACAGGCAGGAAAAAGAATTTGACTAGCCAGCCAAATGAAACAGAGAAGAGAAGAAATAGGGAGGTAGCTGGACAGCAATGGTGAAGGGACAATAGGGCTACAGTTGGGGCTAATGCACTTCAAATAACTGAAAACAGCCAAAGCTTGTCGCCCATGCATGTTTCGAAAGTGACTTCTGTTCTTTCAGGTCAGTCTCTCCAATCTGCTTGTACATGTCTATTCTTATTTCACACGAGTCAGGCCCCGATTTCATGTTATAACTATCCAGGGGTAGTTGGACAGTTGCCTACTACATTATTAAAAATAACCAACCAAATAATGAAGTCAAAGTCTACCATGAATGGATCGGTGATGAGAGTGTATCATGAACTGAGATTATGGCTCATCCAAACCCATTCACCTGAGGTCCAGCAAACAAACAAAAACAGGCCTCTCAAGAGGGCGCTTTTCGAGAGCCAGATGGAAGATGGGTAGAGAGGGACGCACCACTCCGAGGACGGTGAGCATGATGACCACAGCAAAGGAGGCATAGGCAGAGTAGGCACTAGCGTTGATGTCCGGGTGACGGGTCTGGTAGAGCTTCAGCATACAGAGGCCCGCGATCATATACATGAAGGAGGTGTCTGGGGACCCAGAGAAGGAGCTGAGACCATCAGGATTCAGTAGGCAACAGACTGGTGACACTTTCTAGATTATTCTTTAGCCTCTGAGCATCCCCTCACTGAAGTCCACGAACTTCAGTCAATGGACTATGTGCTGCCCTCAGACTGTGGAGACCTCCGACATGTCAGCCTCCCTAGGCTCATTCTATAGGCAGACCTCACATACTCCACTTCTAAACCCCTTTGAGAGGCTGGGCGCAGTGGCTCACGCCTATAATCCTAGCACTTTGGGAGGCCGAGGTGAGAGGACTTCCTGAGTCTACAGGTTCGAGACCAGCCTGAGCAACCTGGGCAATATCTACCCTCATCTCCACAACAAATCAAAAAATTAGCCAGGCATGGTGGTGCATGCTTGTAGTTCCAGCTACTGGAAAGCTGAGGTGGAAGGCTCACCTGAGCCCAGTAGGTTGAGGCTGCGATAGCCGTGAGCATGCCACTGCCCTCCAGCCTAGGCAACAGAGTGAGACTCCAACTCAAAAATAAAAAATAAAAAAATTTTTTAAAAAAACGCTTTGAGGTCGCTCTTAGTCCATAGAAGAAAAGCATCCAATATAATATCCAATCCAATTCCTCTTTCACAGAAGAATAAGTATCTGATAGGATAAATAATTGACCATCCCTACTTGCAGGGGTATTTACATTTTAAACACTGGTGTTCAATAACAGTAACAAAAGGGTCCATAATGATAATAGTTTAGGCAGTGTGACAATAAAATGAGTCCCAGATGGATGTGGGAGCTCGTCCTCAGCACCCTGAAATATAACCACATTGATTACTACACATACATAGCTTTAAAACCTAGTGTTAAAAAACAGCCAGAAATTTAATGTAATTTGGTTGAATTAGAATTATGAAAATGCAAATTAAGTTAACAATGCAATACCCTATACTACTTAAAAATTAGCAAAAAATTTAAATATCTATCATTAGCAAATATTAGTAGTGATGGGGGAATGGGAACTCACACAGCTAGTGGGAATGCAAATTAATGCTCTGGAGAGACATTTGTTAGTTTTTGGAAGCTGCACTAATCAAATGACTTAATTCTACTTCTAGGTACCTCGAGGAACCTCTCTCACTTGCCCACAAAGAGACATACACAAGGATGTTCATTGTAGCATTGTCTGTAATAGCGAAATATTGACAACATCAAAATGTTGTTCAATGGAGGAACTGATAAATGTGATATACTTTTATTATAGAATATGATAATCCTTAAAAATGATTGAACTATTAATACATGTCCTTGATTCAATATTGAAAAATCTTGAAAATATACTGTTAAATGAAGAAAGAAGGTTGCAGAACACAGTGTGCTACACTAATATTAATTTGCTATATACAGCCGACCTATAAAAACAAACTGGAAGGATAAATACCAAATTAATCATAGTTGTTGCCTCTGGGGAAGGAGGGAGAGGATAAGTTTGGGAACTGTTTCAAAACAGGACCTCAACTTTATCACCATGTTTTATTTCTCAAACAGCAGATCTAAGGTAAATATTTTTAAATGTTTACATTTGTTCATTCTAGGTGGTGAACTATGGTTCTCTTTAGTTTTCTCTATTTCAAATGTTTTCTGTCAGGCATGGGGGCTCACGCCTGTAATCCCACCACTTTGGAAGGCAGAGGCAAGAGGATTGCCTGAGCCCAGTGGTTCAAAACCAGCCTGGACAACTTGCAGAAACTTTGTCTCTAAAATAGACACAAAACTTAGCCAGGCGTGGTGACACACATCTTTAGTTCCAACTATGTGGAAGGCTGAGGCAGAAGGATCGCCTGAACCCAGCAGGTCAAGGCTGTGGTAGCCATGAGAGTGCCATTGCACTCCAGCTTGGGCAACAGAGTGAGACTCTGACCAAAAAAAATTATAATTAAAAAAATTAAATGTGGACAAAGTTCAGCAGTGTTCTGAGTTAACAGCCAGAGGCCAGAGCACAAATATAAAAGAACCACTTTAAAAATTCTTACCTTTGAGTATGGAGGACACTGTTACTTGCTTACCAGGATGCTTCTCCCCTTCCTTCTTCCTAACAGCATCTCAGCACTAACTCAATATCTACCCTCCTTTTCAAGTGAGAACTACACACTTTCCCAGCCACTTTGGCTCCAGGAATGGGTCTGACTGGTCTAATGGTAATCTCACCTCTTTGCCGATTGGTGTTGCAAATCAGGCCTGAGCTAACAAGGACTTAGGGGATTATTCAAGAAGAGGCTCATGACCATTTAAGCTACTGAGGTGTGAAGGGACGTTGTCTGGGGGTTTCTCAGCACAAGGCTTCCTTGCTCTTTAATGAAGGCTCCTGGAAGCCAATTTACTACCTTCTCTGCAATGGTGGGGTGGAGCTACGAAGCCATAGCTACTTTTGCTACCATGAGGGAAGATAACACGAGGGTAAACCCAACACATAAGCTGGTCACAATCACAAGGATCACACAGAAATGGAACCAGAGCCACTACACAAATCAATCACAAGCCCTTTCTACCTCCAGACTTTCAGATGGTAAGCTTATTATGTCCTTCTTATTCAATCCAATCTGAATTGGGTTTTCTAGAACTTTCATGTCAAAGTAGTTAACTGGTCAACTAGGCCAAGTTATACCAAGCGACCTTTCTAGAAGTCTGTTGGTGGATTCTACCTGACTTACTGCCTAATACTTAGCTCATTGCCTGCCTTCAAATACAGCCATGGCATCAGCGTTCAGTGTTGAACATTCTCTAGTCTAAAAGGTGGTCGAAGAGAACTAATGGCACAAGGTGTAGAAACCATGATCTCTGGTGGGTGCGGTGCTCTCTGATTACTTCAGTGCCTATGAAATGCCATTCAGTTCTTGCAAGTATGACCTCGGCATTTTGGGGAGGGTCCCAGGATAAGACTCATAACTCAAATCTGTATATTAGATATAAGCACCAATTACCAAATTGGAAGTTGGAATAATTAGGGCAGACATGGTAACAAGCACTGAGCACTCCTTCCATCATCAGCGCGATGCCCATAGCATAGAAGAGACCAAAGTGTTTGGGAATCCCGTACTCCTGAAAAAAGGAGAAAGGTGGTGAGTAGAAAGATCCTTATTGGTGGCATAGGCACCATGTCACTAATCTGGAAGCCCACGCTGTTGGCCTCATGTCATAACTTGCCATCACACCATCAAGCCTGATGCACCTCCCCTCTGCAGATCCTTCCTAGCTCCCACCTCTGATTCACCCACTCTTTCCGCACCATGGCAAAGATGTCCTTGGCTTCCAGGGCTCTTCGATGGAGAACGTCTCGTCGCCAGACTATCAGCAGGAAGAGTAAGCCCAGAAGCACGTGGCCCAGGTTGCTGAGAACGTTGTTGAAGGCACTACAGGGATGAATGGGAAACCGTGAGACAGTCGAGGCAATCAGAGGGATCCCGAGTGTGCGAATGAGGGAGCTCAGCATTCAGTATATTCCACCACAAACCTTTCCATAAGATTTCAGGATTGGAAAATTATTATAAATCTTCTGATATAACCTAACTCTTTCATTTCGTGATGCTTACTTAGCCTGTGATAAGGTGTCTGCTTCCTCTCAGGGATGCCCACTTAGCTTCTCTAACACCCGCCCAAGTGTCTTTTGTCCCAGTGGCACTGGACTAGTAGGAATCCTGGAAAAGAGAGCGGCTCCAAAGACAGGCAGGTGTTTCAGCTACATAATGAGAGTGAATGCTCTCTAACTGAATTTCAAGATAAGTGTCGACTGGGCGAAGTGACTCAATCCTGTAATCCCAGCACTCTGGGAGGCGGAGGCAAGAGGATTGCCTGAGCTCAGGGGTTCAAGACCGGCCTGAGCAACATGGCGAGACCTTGTCTCTACAATAAATCAAAAAATCAGCCGGGCATGGTGGCACATGCCTGTGGTTCCAGCTACTTGGAAAGATGAGGTGGAAGGATCACCTGAACCCAGCAGGTTGAGGGTGTGGTGGCTGTGAGCATGCCACTGCACTGCACTCCAGCCTAGGTGACAGAGTGAGATCCCGACTCAAAAAAAAAAAAAAAAAAAAAAGATAAGTGTCAGCCAATCACAGCCAGCAGCTTTATTTGAGGAAACTGAGACTGGTTCAGTTCTGAAGGAAGAAGCCAGGCTCCCAACTCCCAGACAAATGCTCTTTCTGTTTTACCAAGGTCAGGTGGCTAGAGCATGGCCTTGGAGGCTGCAGGCTCGTGATGGAGTCCTGGCATCACTAGCTGCTGAGGGCCTTCAGCAACTCCTTACCTGTCCTCATCTAAAAACAGGAGTAATAATCATGTCTATCTCATGAAGTTGTGTAACGGATTGAAGGACAATAGGCTGCCAGCTCACGCTCACGAACAAATGCCATCATAGTTAGAGACCTGACATTTTCAAAAGCAGCACTGCCCTCATCTTACAGGTTGGCCTTAGGGATGTTTCCGGAGGCCCTCACACAGGAATGAGAGAAGCACACCTTGTTTCAACTTCTTGGTTTACTTTCTCTTTACCCTTGACTGGGGTTGTTTTCCACAGTTGTTTTTAGTATTTAAAAAAAACTGAAATCACAACAGTAGTCAGAAAGGCATGTCTAAATGTCTCGGGGCAACCCAAAGACTGAGTTTACCTCAGGACTCCCCAGGGGTGAGCACAGAGGAAGTTGTAGTAACACATGTCCTGGTTGCCAGTGACATTCACCACCTGTAAAATCAAGAGAGAGAAGAGGAAGTGCAGTTTTTCTCTACCCTCTGAGCCCCAGCCTAAAAACACAAAGTACAGGCAGGGCTCAGTGACATACTGTCTGTGATTTATAATGTAACCAGCACTGTCTCTCAGCAGGACTGGGTCATTATCTGCCACTGTTACTCAGCACAGGCATATTTCCTTTAAATATAACCATCTTGCTTTGAATGAAAATATTCTTTGTACCCCATTATACAGACTCAAGGTGGAAGTGACTAAGTGTGTTTCCTTTGTTATCATGATAAAAGGACTGTGAAAGAATGCTAATGTTTGGACCTGCCTTTAATCTAGTTTCTAGATTAATGCTGCAGGAATATGGAGCTGTCCCATACTCTAGATAGAAATGGTAACAGTGGGGCAGGGAGGCATGAGGAGATGTGTGCTCAGTTTTCCATATTTATCACCATCTCTGTCAAGAACCTTCCTAACCACAGTACAGCTGTATGTTCTGACAGGGCCCCAAAGTATGCAGAAAATATTTAGATCACAAAAGTGGTGTTCAAGTCTCATGAAGTCCTTGTCCTCATTATCCAATAAGTATGGAATCGTCTAAGTATTATTAGACCATGACCATCAGTGCTCAAACTTAGTTGTAACTTGGAATCCCCGGGTGTTTTAATAATACAGATGCCTGGTTCTATTTCCAGAGACTCTCATCTAATTGGTGAGTGTACAGCCTGGACGATGGGATTTTACAAGTTTTCCAGGTGACTTTAATGCTCAGCAAGGTCTGAGAGTCTCTGCATTAGAAACACCTTCAGCCTTATGCTATTCTAAATGTGCTTTCTTATGTGTAATAATTTCCAGAGAAGGGCTGGACATTGGTGGCTCATGCCTCTAATCCCAGGACTTTGAGAAGCCAAGGTGGGAGAATTGTTTGGGCCCAGGAGTGGTCAATCATTGCCCAGGCTAGTCGACATAGCAAGACCTCGTCTTACAAGTAAAAATTAAAAAAGTAAAACAATTAGCCTGGCATGGTGGCATGTGTTTGCAGCCTCAGCTACTTGGCAGACTGAGTCAAAAGGATCACCTGAGCCCAGGAGGTCAAGGCTGCAGTGAGCTGTGATCATGTCACTGCACTCCAGCCTGGGTGACAGAGTGACACCCCAACTCAAAAAAAAAAATTCTAGAGAAGGTCACTTAAGGAACCTTGTCCACTGGGTTCTATGAAGGAGCAGTAGGGATTCTCAAGCGGTTTTATATTATTTTGTTTGTTCAAAAAATTGCTTTGGACTGGGCTCGGTGGCTCAGCCTGTAATCCCAGCACTTTGGGAGACCAAGGGAAGTGGATTGCCTGAGCCCATGGGTTTGAAACCAGCCTGGGCAACTTGGTGAGACCTCGTTTCTACAATAAATAAAAAAATTAGCCGGGTGTGGTAGCACGTGCCTGTAGTTCCAGCTACTTGGAAGACTGAGGTGGAAGGATTGCCGGAGCCCAGCTGGTTGAGGCTGCGGTGGCCGGGAGTGTGCCATTGCATTCCAGTCTGGGCAACAGAGTGAGACTCCAACTCAAAAAAAACAAAACAAACTGTTTTGTTAAAAAAAATTTCTCTTTTCTTCTTCTTCTTCTTCCTCTTCCTCCTCCTCCTCCTCCTCCTCCTCCGTCTTCTTCTTTGCCTTCACCTTTGTCTTCTTTGGGGGGGCAGGGTCTCATTCTGTGGCCCAGGTTGGAATGCAGTGGCACAATCACAGCTCACCACAGCCAGGACATCCTGGGCTCCGGTGATCCTTCCACCTCAGCCTTCCAAGTAGCTGAGACTACAGACATGTGCCACCGATTTTGGATTCAGGGATACAGGTGCACGTTTGTTAGTTGGGTATATTGCGTACTGGTGGGGACTGGGCTTCTGTCCCTGTTCCCCAAGTTGTGAATACTGTACTCAATAGATAATATTTAAATCCTCACCCCCTCCAACCAACCTCCCCCCTTCCGGTGTCCCCAGTGTCTATTATTTCCATCATTAGGCCCATGAGTACCTATTTTTTTTTTTTTAATTGTAGAGATGCAGTCTTGTTATGTTTCCCAGACTGGTCTCAAACTCCTGGACTCAAGCAATCCATCTGCCTCAGCCTTTTCTTTTTACTTTAATATTTTTTAGTTTCATAAAACTGTTTTTAATTTTGTATTTACCCCCCGTGAGAAGGCACAGGTTAGATTAGATATTGGGTTTCTTTGTTTTGATCTGGAACTTTATTCTACTCATTATCCCATGATGATCAGGAAGCTCAGCCTGGTAAAGAAAAGATGCAGTTCCTAAACATTATGAATGAGTGCAAGGTGATAATTTTAGGTTTGTAGGCAAAATAACACAAGAGGTCCTAGATTCCTTTGTGATTAAACAGTTGAGAACCAGATTGAAAGGTCAGCTAAAGATGAAGCAACGGTGAATGAAGTTGAATTAGAACTCCCATTGGGAAGTTAATTTTTTATTTTATTTTATTTTGGATTCAGGGATACAGGCGCATGCTTGTTAGTTGGGTATATTGTGTACTGGTGGGGACTGGGCTTCTGTCCCTGTTCCCCAAGTTGTGAACATTGTACTCAATAGATAATCTTTAAACCCTCAACCCCTTCAACCAACCTGCCCCCTTCCAGTGTCCCCAGTGTCTATTATTTCCATCATTATGCCTATGAGTACCTATTGTTTAGCACCCACTTATAAGTGAGAACATGAGGTGTTTGGAGTCCCGTTTCCAAGCTAGTTCACTTAGGATAATGGCCTCCAGCTCCATCCATGTTGCTGCAAAGAACGTGATTTCATTCTTTTTTATGGCTGCAGGAAAACTAATTCTTGAACAGATCCCAAGTTGCATCTCTCTCTGCAAGTCACAGTGAAGACTTTCCTTGCAGGTTGAGAGCTGGGATTCTGGGGTTGGGGGAAGCACTTACTCTCTGATAGGTGATGACCAGTTGGATCACAGGCAGTGCGTAAAACACAGCAATGGTGATGATGTTCCTATGCAGGCAGAAAGAACCAGAAATCATTATTTCCAAATTAACAATGGAATCTTTGCTCAATATTTTAAAATATTTCCACCCCAGAAATCCACAGTCAACTACACGAGTGATCAGAAGCTGATTATGTGGTTTCTGTCTATTCAGTTTCCCTCTCCCTCTTTCCTGCATTTGGACATTTGGTACACAATACCTCATCTAAAGAGGAGGCAAAGAAGTAAAGAAAAACTCCCCTTGGCTACTATGAGTTCGTTTTCAGAGGAGAACACTGAAAATACACAATGAAATGATATATTTTAAAAGGTTAATGATTGGCACCCAACAAACAATAGGATTTTCTTTTCTTTCTTTTCATACAACCATTGGTAAAAACTTTTTAACTAATGTCTGCTTCTGGTTTAACCAAACCATTTATGCGGGCCTAATCTCTTTAGGATGTTGTTAAACATCAGAGTGCAAGTAATGGGTGGTGCATCCCATCAAGGGTGTGTGGTATCTCTTAGATACTTCAGTTCCAAACTAATGGTCCCACCATGAAACTCCAAGTGACCCTTGTTTCCCTCTAATATCTGTATCCAAATAAAAGGACATCCTTCCAGAGAAAAGAATGGGTGGAGCTGTCACAAGAGGACAACCATCAGCTTGGGAGTTTCTGAGGGGAGGAAGGGGTCTTTGCCAGGCAGCTCAGTCTCTTGGCTGGGAGAAGGCTGCATCCATGTGTGTCATTGCTGCAGGTCTATTTGTCATTGGTCTATGGCATCATCACCTATGCCTGTGCTACACTAAACACTAAGTGGTTGTGGCTCTTACAAAGGAAACTATGTTTACCTAAGGGAACTATGATCCTACTGCTAGTCTACTTACCAAAAGTAAATCTTATATTTTTTGCTGATAATTCTCCGGTCCTTCCTGGACAGATCTGACAGGTAAAGGAACATCTGAGGTACCAAATAAAAAGAGAATACAAAGCTGTACTTTGGTTTATCACGCATAAGACACAAAGGAGAGCTTTACATATTTCAATTAAAATTATTCAAAAATAAAATTATTCAAATGTATTAAATTTACTTGAATAAAGTTATTCAGTATTTTTCTTTTTAATTTTGCTTTTCCCATGATGTCTTCATAAAGATCCTAGTATTTTCCTTGGGCTGTTAAGGTGTGGCTGATGTGGATAACCTACTGAGAGTTTTGAGTGCTTCTTATATCTCAAGAATTGATTTCCCAGCTTTCAGAACTGTCCACTGTGTGGTTTTTGAATTACGTAGAGTTGAAACTGTGCGTTTCACCTTCATATCTTTTACTGGAAACAACACAATATAATAAATGAATGCCAGAAAGAAATGAGATTTCCTCCTGAAGGATGATATGTCCAGAACCAGGGAGCTTTTCCAGGTATGCCCCTTAAACAAATGTCTCTTCCACCTGGTTGGATCTCTTCATCCTTTATTGTCCACAGCCAGCCACTTCAGACCTTGAGAGTATCTGTTCTCTTTAATGCTCTAATTTCCTTCCTCAAGAAAAAATTGCTAATTAACAGAGTATTGCTTTTAGTCTGTAATTATGCTTGATTTAAGCCTTTTGGGAAATGTGACTTCCCTTGAAGGAAAGAAAAAATAAAGGAAACTAAGGTGTTGCTGAAGTTGATTCTGCTGCCAAGTTAGCTCAAAGAGTATGGTGAGGCAGAGGTAGGTACCTTGGTCCGGATGATGTTTTTGTCACTCTCAATGTCTGACATAGTGTCAAAGTCACTCTCCTCCACGGAGCTGTCTGTGTCTGACTGGCATGGCTGTCCACCATCCGAGGGGGACATCTGCCTTCCAGGACTGGAGCTTGACTCATCTGAAACAGAGAAAACCCATTTGCCTTCAAACGCCAAGCAGAGCCTATGGAGCCCACTCCTCTCTGCAAAAAGCACAGTGCAGACTCACTCTAGAAAACATTGTATTGGTCAAAACAAACTCCTCACCCACAAGACACGTTCTTTTCCCTCATTCCTTCTCAGCAGACTTTTATTTTTGTTCCTCTCCTATTTTTATATTTAACTTGTCTGTCTCCAGGGCTGAATACATATTAAAATATAAGGGCATCTGCTCTGTTAACTATTTAGATACAAAAATAACATTGTGCTTACATCCCATGTTTCATATTGTAAAATATGAACATAAATATGTAAACATACACATGCACATAGTTATGTATAGCATCTATCACATATATGTGAAGCACACACATATCCAGCAGCTATACATTTCCTATGGATAAAGTATTTGTACACAGAAGTCCCCCACATGCTGTATCTATGATTATATAATGAAAACAACATTCTCAGGAAGAAGAATCCTTCTGTTCCCATGAATGTTTCCCAGAGCAGATGGGGATTTGTGCAGCTTGATGAACACATGAGCTGATCTTACCTTCCGCTTTATTTCTTCTGTTCAGATGGTTTTTAAAAATCCTGTTCTTACAGAACTAAATATAAGTAGCCTGCACTGAGCCCACATGCTTCTCCAAGTTATGGAATAATTGGGCGGAAATACAGGATTCCCAGTTCCTCTCCACTGACATTTTAAGATGCACCTTCATGGGTCCACAAGCAGCATGGAAGGGCCAGGCAGCTCAATGCACTTCTACCCTAACAAGATAGGGATTCTGTTTCTTTTGGGCCACTTAGGAACACCAGGGGAATGACTGAGTGGCAGTGAGCAGGTTCAATTATGAAGTTAGCCAAAATGAAGGAGTATTAGGCTACAGCCGTGTTCACCTGCAGCACTGCTTTAGTCTTCTGATTGCCTTTCCTCCACTGAAACCTGAGAATGAAACAACTGGTCAACTGACGTCAGGGTCCCTGTGATGCATCTTGCATGCTTTAAACCCCAGGCTTGGTAGGAAAAAGTCCCCAGAGGGCCCTAGTATCGTTGGCAACCACTGCAGGGAATTCTGTTTGAGGGCGGCTAGCAGGTTCAAGAAACAGAATGATAGAACTGGAGAAAGCCAAAGCTGGAAGGAAATGTCTAGATTCTCCAACAAATTCATCTTATAAATAAAAGACAATCTCATAGAATGACTTCTTTGCCTATGCTCATGGTTATTAATGGCTGGAGGGCCATTTGTATCCTGTTATCTGGAGAATTAGGAAAAACTTCCACGAACAGACCCATTGTAGGAAATACCTATTGTCCCATAATTGCTCCCTTCTGGTGTGCTGGCAGTAATGGGATGTGACACCACATTTCCAGAGTCTGTTGAAGAAAGCAAAGAAGTTGATGCTTTATGTCCAGTTGCTAAAACAAAACAACACAACTCTCAGTAGCTTGAATCATCAGGCCACAATATTTTTAAATTTGATTTTCTTTTTACTCGAATACAGGAGTCATCAAACTAGACCCCAGTGTTAAATCTAGCCTGCCACTTGTTTTTGTAAGGTCCTTGAACTAAGAATGGTTTTAAATTTTTTAATGGTTGGAGACAAAAAGCAAAAGAAGAATATTATTTTACGACAGGAAAAAAATTATATGAAATTCAAATTTCACTATTCAAATATAGACGTCTATTGAGATATCACCACACTAATTTGGGGAGTTCTATGGCTACTGTTATAATGGCACAGCTGGGTAATTGTGACAGAGACTGTGTGACCCATTTACTATTTGGCCCTTTAAAAAAATAGCTGATTTCTGCCTGACGGTTTTCTCTTTACAAGAACAGAGTCTGGAACTACTGGAGGGAAGCCACCATTGCACAAAAACACCAGAAATAAACTCCTATTAAGAAACCACTGTAATTTGGAGGTTAATTTATTATAACATTTAGCAGTACTCTAACTATAGGCAGGAAGCCCAGATAGGAAGAATGTTAGTGCACTCATTGGAGCAATAAATGATGATAAAATGAACTAAGGATATAGAGGAAGATGGTTTATTTTGATGGATAGTTGGGAGGTAGAACAGGTGTATCTGTTGCCAATTGTTGGCAGTGAGAGACAAACAGACTCTAAGATAATGTTCCTCCAACTTTTCCAATGAAGTATTCCTTCATTGGAGAGTGAGCACACAGTCCTGCAAATCTGGGAGTGTCTCTGAAGCCACTCCATCACAAGCATCAGATAAAAATAACTCCCAGCCTTTTTACTGATTATTAGGCAAGATGCTGTCCCTTGAGTTTATCCATTTCTGAGAATTAAGCTGAACTGAACAAAGAGAGCAGAAACCACAAACTCGCAGCATCTAGGCAGTGTCTCTGACTCTGATTTAGTGTCCCCATATCTCCAGGGGTAACACTCATCTAAGGAAATGCATGAAGACATGTCTTCAGTGCCTTCCAAGCTTTGCTAAGGATCTGGTATGTTGTCAGGCTGGTGGGAATTTCAATAACATCCTCTTTCTGAGAAGTGAGATTGCTCGTATCACATGCCAAACAAAAAAGTCTGTGAGTTAACTTGTCAGTCTCTTGTACTAGTGCAGGAAAACATTTTCAGTCAAAGAACATAACTGAGAATATTCTAAAATAGCCTCGCTATACATATATTTCTGTTCCTTCATTGAAAATAAAGTTCAAGTAAATAATTTACATGAAAGCGACAGTGCATAACCCGTGAGAGAACCAAAATGTCAAGCAGTTCCTAGGTTGTCACAGTCAGCTCTCCTTCCTCATCTACCTCTCAGATTTCATTTCCATTGGTGGGTGGTGAAAAGACTCAGTATTGCAAGCCAACTTGGTAGGTTTTATCATATTTTGTTTATTTTTTTACTCTTTGTGTGTCCATTATTTTCCTCCATGAAGAAGAAAAACTAAAACCTAAGCTCAAAACATTCAGCCAGGCAATGAGAGGCTAACGTCATGGCTTTGGAGATTTGATTTCCTTTCTCTTTGGTAGCTCAGCTGGACAGCAAGCCTTTTGGCTAATGCAGCATTCTCAGCAGGCAAGGCTGTCGCTGGTTGGGGTCTCACTCTGTCGCCCAGGCTGGAGTGCAATGACATGATCATGGCTCACCACAGCCTCAGTCATCTGGGCTCAAATGATCCTCCCACCTCAGCCTTCCAAGTAGCTGGAATTATAGGACTGCACCTGGCTAATTTTTTTATTTTTTATTTTTTTTTGTAGGGATGCAGTCTCTCTTTGTTGCCCAGGTTGGTCTCTAACTCCTGGGATCAAGCAATCCTCCCATCTTGGCTTCCCAAAGTGCTGGGATTACAGGCATGAGCCACATGCCTACCCAGCATGATGTTTTTATGTATGTGCACATAGTGAAACGATTGCTACCGCTAAGCAAATAAACATATCCATCACCAGCCACAGTTACCTCTTCTTTGTTGCTGTAAGAGCACCTAAAATCTACTCTCAAGTAGAGTAGATTTTCAAGTTAGAATACAATGTTATTAGTTATAGCCCTCCTACTGGACACTAGATTTCTAGATTATTTACCACAGATAGCTGCGAGCTTGTATCCTTTGACCTATACCTCCTTCTTTTCTCCAGCTCCTTTCCCCCAGTATTCACTGTTCTACTTCCTGTTTGTTGTATTTGATTTTTTTTTTTTCCAAGTTGGTGTCTTACTCTGTCACCAAGGTGCAAACACAATAGTACAATCAGTCCACAGCAGCCTCAACATCCGGGCTCAGGCAATCCTTCACCTCAGCCTCCTGAGTAGCTGGGACTACAGGTATGCGCTGCCACATCTGACTAATGTTTTAAATTTTTTGTAGAGATGAGGTTTCACTATGTAATTCAGGCTAGTCTCGAACTCCTGGGTTCAAGGAATCCTCCTGCCTTGGCCTCCCAAAGTGCTGGATTACAGGTGTAGCCATGGTGCTGCGCCATCGACTTTTTTTCAAGATTCCACATATAAGTAAGTAAGATCATGTAGTATTTCTCTTTCTGTATCTGGTGTATTTCACTTAGTATAATGTTTTCCAGGTTCATCCATGAAGGACATGTTGCTAATGACAGTATCTCATTTTTAAAGACTGAATAGTATTCCGTTACGCATATATACCACTAAATGTAGCTTCTTAATTGAAAACAAAAAGGCAAGGACATTTTCCTTCAAGATATGAATAACTGGCAGCAAATGTGCTTCTTTCATGTAGGTTCAAGAATATCTTTCAGAAGAGACAAGAAGGTCAACACTCATTTGCATCTCGACTTTAATAAACTCATTTTTTTTTTGGAGTTGGAGTCTCACTCTGTTGCCCAGGTTAGAGTGCAGTGGCACGCTCACGGCCACTACAACCTCGACCTGCTGGGCTCAGGTAATCCTTCTGCCTCAGTCTTCCAAGCAGCTGGAACTACAGACATGCGCCACCACGTACCGCTAATTTTTTAATGTATTGTAGAGATGAGGTCTCACCATGTTGCCTAGGCTGGTCTTGAACCTGTGGGATCAGGCAATCCTTTCACCTCTGCCTCCCAACATGCTGGGATTACAGGTGTGAGCCACTGCGTCTGGCAAATAAACTCATATTTTTAAAAGTAAGCACATTCGCTTTTCGGATCAGCTGCTACTGCTTGCCAATGACTCCCTGCTGGGGTAGGGTCATGCTGCATCTTCTTTCTGTTTAGTTCATTGCAGAGAGTATTGTGGTAACCCTTCCACTGGTCTTGTTCCTGGGTGATTTTGTGGTCTTTTACATTTCTCTCAGTATCTTTCACATTCTTTTCTTTTCAAGCTTAACCCCCCTCCCTCCCTCCTTCCCTTCCTCTCTCTTTCTCCCTTTCTATCTTTCTTTCCAGTTGGTCACTCTGTTGCCCAGGCTGGAGTGCAGTGACACTGTCATGGCTCACCACAACCTCGACCTCCTGGGCTCAGGCAATTCTTTCACCTAAGTCTCTTGAATAGCCAAAACTACTGGTGCACACCACTACACCCAATTGATTTTTTAATTTTTTGTAGAGTTGAGGTCTCACTATGTTGCCTAGGCTGATCTCAAACTCCTGGGCTCAAGCATTTCTCCTGCCTTGGACACTCAAAGTGCTGGAATTACAGGCAAGAACCGCCGCGCCCAGTCAAAGTTCCATATTTTTAACCATAACCTATGTCTCTTGTTCAAAAAGTGATTTAAAAAATTATCAAACATGCAAATAGCAAATAGCAAATGAAAAAGTTCATAAAACTTTAAAATTTTTGCCATCTTGGTGTTCCTGAAAGCACTCTGATATGAGAAGTAGACGTGTGTGTAGAAAAATGCTTGAGTTCCATTGTGGCAAAGGATTGAAATGATTCATGGAAGCCAGTGTGTGTGTAATTAAAAACAAAAATAGACTGGACATGGTGGCTCAAGCCTGTAATCCCAGCATTTTGGGAGGCAGAGGTGAAAGAATTGCCTGAGCCCATGGGTTCAAGACCAGCCCAGGCAACTTGGCGAGACCTCATCTCTATAATAAATTTAAAATTAGTCAGGTATGGTAGTGGGTGCCTGTAGTTCCAGCTATTTGAAAGGCTAAGGTGGAAGGACTGCCTGAACCCAGCAGTTTGACACTAGGGTGGCCGTGAGCATGCCACCGTACTCCAGCCTGGGTGACAGAGTGAGACTCCAACTCAAAACAAAACAAAACAACAACAACAACAACAAAAAAAAAACAACTAGGGCCAGAAATGGTGGTTCACACCTATAATCCCAGCATTTTGGGAGGCAGAGGAGAGAGGATTGCCTGAGCAATAAACCCAGGGGTTTAAGACTAACCTGGGCAACTTGGTCTCCATCATAAATCAAAAAATTAGCTGGGCGTGGTGGTGTGTGCCTGTAGTCTCGGCTACTCAGGAGGTTGAGGTGGAAGGATCACCTGAACCCAACTGTCGAGGCTGCAGTAGCCATTAGCGTGCCACTGCACTCCAGCCTGGGTGACTAAGTGAGACTCTGACACAGAAAAAAAAAGAGAAACAAAAACTAAAATCAAAGTAAACGAACAAACAAAACAATCACTGTTTTGTTAGGTGACAAATTCATGAAAAAGAAAAAGCCAGCTGTGTGGGTCTGCTCAAACTTGGACGAATCACTGATATCTGTTTTCATAACTGAGCATGACCTGGCTTTGGTGTAGTTGTTGGCCGGATTCATTGTGAGGCAACTGCAGCACTGTGGGTATGTGGTGGACAAGAGACTAAGATTTTCATATGTAGTACAAGGGCCAGTACACAAAAATATTCTAACTCTGTGGGCTTTTTTTTCTTTTTTTAAGTTGGAGTCTCACTCTGTCACACAGGCAGGAGTGCAGTGGCATGATCATGGCTTACCACAGCCTCAACCTCTTGGGCTTAGACAATCCTTTTGCCTCAGCCTCCCAAGTAGCTGGGACTACAGGTGCATGCCACCATGCCTGGCTAATGTTTGAAAAATTTTTTTTGTAGAGGCGAAGTCTCGCTGTGCTGCCCAGGCTGGTCTTGAAGTCCTGAGCTCAAGCATTCTTCCCACTTCGGCCTCCCAAAGTGCTGGGATTTTAGGCATGAGTACCACACCTGGCTCTGCAGACTTTTATATGCACAATTTAACTATGAGATTGGCCAACAGGGGACAAAGGTATTCTTTTAGTTGTGCTTATGTCTAAGGCCTTGTAAAGAATGCAAAAACCGAAGCATTTCCTTCCAAACTTCAAGTATGATCTTGGAAGGCAAGGCCATATCTATTTTTAACTGTATAGTATTGAGAAAGCAGAATTAAACACAAAATATCCATTTATAGGACAGGCTGAGATGTTCTGGCTGGGAATAGCAGACATGTGAGATTGTGAATGATCTCATCTTAATGAGGAAACTTGTTTTGGTATGTTTTTCTCTGAGCATGAGTCGCTTGCATCTGTCAACTTCACTCACATAGGACAGGATATGCCTTCATGCTTGCTTTATATGTCAAATGCCTTATGTGAAGTGAAAATTTTCATTTCATTTTGAGCATGTTTGGGTCTTTCAGGGACTTATATTTATAGTTGCTCTGCTCTCTTCTGTCTCTGAAGCCTCAGGAGGCTGGAAGCTGATGAGGGAGTCAGAAATGATATGAATTAGCTGCTACGAAATTTCATTTTTATACCAATTGGCTATCTACCCCAATTAGCCTCATGTTTTGTTTCAGAAGTTGAGAAAATGGAGAAAACCATTAATCTTTACAGAGGGATGTACCTCTAGGAGGAAAAAAAAGGGCAAGGAAGGTCAAAGAAATTTGGAAGAAGTATAGAGAGCCAGGACTAGAATTCAAGACCCTTGCCACAGATTGGCCTGTGGTCCTTGAGTCCTCCAAACTCAACACTCTCCTTGTCTTATCTCCACCAGCCCCTGCTTTTTGCCAAGAAGCTGATTCAGTAATGGCTCTATCAAGAAAAGGATTGGGTTGGCCATTTGGTTCTTAAATCTACAACCTTCTCAGGCTTGTTAAACTCCCTCACTTGAGAAAGAAATCTCCATCTACGGTCAACCTAAGCTCATGGTGGCAGCTCATGCGATCCCAGAGGCTTAAGGGAGAGGCTTCATTCGTCTTCTCAGTTGGTCACCAAATTTCTGTAGAGGCTTCTTAACAATGATGTGGGGTTTCTCTGCTGACAGAGTCAGTGGAGGAAAGGTTTTTAGAGTGTAGAGACTTTCTTAGTATTCCTCAGATTCTCACGAAGGTCCCTGTCTTTGGTATTAAGTGATGATTACAGAATGTATTGTCCAGTCATTCATACCACAGGAAAAAAGTCCCTTCAAGGTATCTGGAGCAGATCTTTACCAATACTGTCTCCACCTCATCCAGGGTCTTATCTCTTTCTTCATCCCAAGAAGTATGAAAGAAAATCCTTTTGCTTTTTAGTGTTGTTGGAACAAATTACATTACAAAGATTGCTTATTTTCTTCCTGTTTTAAAGCCCTTTGTGGTGAATGTTTTTATTCTCTACTTCCTAACCAAGCTGGCATCTTGCTCAGGTGTCCTCACTTGTACCTGGCAGCTGATGTGTTTCAATCAGTGGTTCTCCAGCAAGGAAAGGAGGGGAGACAGTTTTGCCCCTAAGAAGACATATAGCAATGTCTGTATTTTGAAAATACAGTTTAATTAAATAACTGCAGGCATGTAAAACAAAACAAAAAACAAACAAATGCCTGCAGGTTTTCTGAATGCAGTCTTTCCTATCATTACCAAACTCAAACAGAGCTGCTGGAAATTTGGCAATTTATAAGGACCTGGTTCCATTTCCTCCACCTCAATCATACCCAAGGTGAAAGCATTAGGCCAAGTTTCTTAGATATCTAGTGCCACAGTGATGTAGGCAGACATCAAGTCAAATCAAGTGCCCCACCTCCTTTCAGAGGTGGGGCTTCTAGTATTTTCTCTGGAGACAACACCCAGGGCATTTCCTGTAGCTCTGAGCCTCATGGAGCTTCCTGCCCTCCACGGTCATATAGATCCTGGCCTTAGGAGAGGAAGAAATTTCTGAATCCTTCCTCCACTCCAAAGACTCATCCCCTAAATGTCTCACATTAGCTTTCAGATATGGTTTTTACTTGCCTCTGTTTCTTGCTCCCAGCTGGTTCCTCAGTGTTCTGTTCGATAAGTCTAAAAAAGTCACTAACCGGTTCTTTCCTTGGGCAGAGCTTGTCTTCTCCTACTCTTGTTTTAAGCATCCAAGTCTTGGCTCACTAGTGGTCATGTGAAATTGGAGGTGGTGTGGTCTCTCTGCATTACAAAGATTGCTTATTTTCTTCCTGTTTTAAAGCCCTTTGTGATGAACGTTTTTATTCCCTGCTTCCTAACCAAGCTGGCATCTTGCTCAGGTGTCCTCAATTGTACCTGGCAGCTGATGTGTTTCAATCAGTGGTTCTCAAGCAAAGAAAGGAGGGGAGACAGTTTTGCCCCTACGAAGACATTTGGCAATGTCTGGAGGCATTTTTAGCTACGACAGGAGAGAGTGTACTACTGGAACCTCGTGCCCAGAAAGGAAGGATGCTGTTAAACATCCAATAATGTACAGAATAGCCTCTAAAACCAAAGAATTATCTGACCTGCAATTCAATAACGTTGACACTAAAAGTACATTTGTTTCCTGTGCAGGTCCATCTCTTCCTTTGCAGTGACTGGTTTAACAATAAGTATATGATCCACTCTAGGCCAGTGGAACATGAGGAGAGGTTCCTTCCCTCTGATGCTGTCAGGTGAGGGTGTGAGCTTTGACCCAACTCACTTCCAGACCTGGTGGTAAATCAGAGCTAAGGGAATTTCAGGGAAGTGGGCCAGAGCTACTGGATGTCATCAGTCCCAAAGTTCATCCTTCTGCTCAACTTTCAGGGATAGGCACCTCTTTATTGATTAAGCATGTTTGAGATTGCTGTTGTTATTGTTGTTGTTGTTGCAGTTACTTGCAGCCATATGAATCCTACTGATACATCTTAACTCTCTTTGGTCACTCACTTGCCTGCTGTCTGAAGGATCCTGTAGCTTTTAGGTAGTTTTTAGAGCATTCCTGACCCTGGACAATGATCTGGCTCAATCTCCAGTTCTGTTCACTCATACTTCAGTGTTCAAGAGACCTTTCTAGATATGGAATTCCTTTAATTATTATTACAATACTAAAATGACTTTGCTCATACAATAAAAAATAATAGATCATCCATTCAGAGGGTACTCGTGGGATCCAACCAATTGAATTTAGGTCTAAGTTCAACTAGGACTAAAATAAAAGCAAAACCTGTGAGCACTGTAGGAAAAAAGATGAGATCTAGAAAGAAGACAAATTTATTTAAAAATTTTACGACTAAAATGGAAAGTAGTACTTCGCATTTTAAAGCCACAAGAGCAGGTGTTCTTTTACAGTCTTTTATATTGGCAGCCGAATGTTTATTAAAACAAAGTGCCTGGGTGGCTGGAAAAATAGACATGCTGACATTAAGGAAGACAAATGTTAAAAAAAAAAAAAAAAAAAAGAGGAAGAAGTAAACTCTCCAGCAAAGGGAGAAATGTTCCTGCTGGGTGGGGGTGGGGTAGTTTGTGTCTTTCTAAGATTCTGTGGACTCATTTAAGTGTGGAAAACACAGAACTAAACATCTGCTACGAGTGACTTAAAAATCAAGTCCTACTTCATTTCTTTTCCAAATTCTTACTGTATGCCAAATAGCTTATAAGCACTGAGTAACTTACGCTAATTTAGGCTTTTCAAAAATGAGGACATTTACATTTTTAAGTTTTGTTTTAAAGATTAGGCGACTGAATTTCTTTGTTCAATCTCTCAGAGTGGAGGAAGGGGCATATCACAATGGGTGGATGTATAATTACTCTGAATTCCCCCAAATTTTTATACTCTTTATTATACTTCCTAGTCTCAAATATTTCTGTTTTCTAGATACTTAAGCCTTGATCTCAGTTTGGGAAAAATAAACTTGACACAATACATTCTTGCTGTTGTTCACAAATCAGCTTTGGGATAAGACAGGTATGAACAACTACATTCTAGAAAAGATTAAACTTTTTAAAAAAGATGAACACCTGACTAGTGGTGTGTATATAATTACAAGGGACACTCCAAGAAAAAGTTTTTGATGTAAGCTCTTGCTCTGCTTTCCATAGAAAGACTGCAGATTAGAAAGACTCTGTGGGATAGGAATCAAAGGAGGGTTTGTACATTGCAAAAGGCAAAGTGAAAAAAGAAACACCAAATGGGATGTTGCCACACTACTTGACATCATTTTGTTTGTTTGTTTTTTGAGTTGAGGCGTCACTCTGTCGCCCAAGGCTGGAGTGCAGTGGCACAATCACAATTCACCGCAGCCTTCAACTCCTGGGCTCAAGCAATCCTTCTGCCTCAGTCTCTCGGGTAGCTGGGACTACAGGTGTGTGCCACCAAGCCCAGCTAATTTTTCAAAAAAATTTTTTTGTAAAGACAAGGTCTTGCCATGCTGCCTGGATTGGTCCTGAACTCCTGGGCTCAAGCAATCCTCCCTTGTTGGCCTCCCAAAGTGCTAGGACTACAGGTGTGAACCACCATACCTGGCCCTTTTTTCCTCATTAGAATTCATATGTGAAATTGACATCATTTTGAATTAAAACCAGGGATTGTTCTTACCATCATTGGAACCAAAGCTTCCATCAATGGATTTTCTCTGAAACCTGCAAACAAGCACATATACATGCTCCTAAGACAGCGAAAACCTCAGCATTTTACATTGTTCTCTGTAGAGTATGCTGCAAATTTGTCTGCCAGGGTCTCTTAAAAATGGGTCTCTGGATATGGAGAAATTGGAACCCCAATACATTGCTGGTGGGAAGGTAAAATGGTGTCATCACTTTGAAAATAGTTTGACGGTTCCTCAAAAAGTTAAAGATGGAGTTACCATATGTCCCAGCAATTTCATTCTCTGGCATATACATCATTCATATACTCATCAAGCTACAGATACACTTCATGTATCATAAAATTCACCCTTCAAAGTTCACAATTCAGTGAGTCTCAGTATGTTCACTAAGTTGTATAACTACCACTACCACTGAAATCCAGAACATTTTCATCATCTCCAGCAGAAATCCCAAACCCAGTAGCAGTCACTCCCCATTCTCCAATCCCCCGACCCCTGGCAACCACAAATCCATATTTTCTGTCTAAATAAATTTGTCTATTCTGGACATTTCTCATAAATGGAATCATACTATATGTGAATTTCTGTGTCTGGCTTCTTTCACTTAGCATGTTTTCAAGAGTCATACATGCTATAGCATGTACCAGTGCTTTGGTCTTTTTTATGGTTGAATAATATTCCTTTGTATGGATATACCACATTTCATTTATATGTTTGTACTTGAATATTTTAGCTGTTTCTACTTTTTAGCTATCATGAATAACAGTACTATGAACATTTTTACGCAAGTTTTTGTGTAAGCATATGTTTTCATTTCTCCTGAGTGAGATACTAAGAATATTAGCATTCTGAATCAAGAATACCTAGTAGAATTGTTGGGCATGAGATAACTATGCACAACTTTTTTTTTTCTAAACTGTTTTCCATGGTGGCTGTATTGCAAATGGCTGTCATATTTTAACCAGTAATTTGTGGGTGTTTCAATTTCTCCACATTCTTGACAACTCATTATTTTCCATTAAAAAATTATTATAGCCATCCTAGTATGTGTGATATTTCATTGTAGTTTTGATTTGCATTGCCTTAATGGTTAATGGTGTTGAGCATCATTGCATATGAGTATTGGCCACTTGTATATCTATTATTAAACCCTTTGTCTTTTTTATCACTGAGTTTTAAGAATGCTTCATATAGTCTGAATACTTTACTCTTACTAGATAGAAATATGGCTTGCAAATATTTTTCTCCCATTTTATAGATTGATATTTTCACTTCCTTTAAAACACAAAGGTTGTCATTTTATGAAATCCAATTATCTGTTTTTTCTTCTGTTACTTGTGCTTTTGGTGTCTAAGGAACTATTATTTAATACAAGTTTATGATTTATACTTATGCTTTCTTTAAGAGTTTTAGTTTTGACTCCTATACGTATGTTTTTAATCTACATTGTATTAACTTTCATAGGTGGTGTGAGGTAGGGTACAATGTCACTCTTTTTTATGTGGATATCTAGTTGTCCTAGCACCATTTGTTGAAAAGAGTTTCCTTTTTTCATTGAATTGTCTTGATAGGTTTGTTGAAAATCAATGAACTGTAGGCGTGAGCCACCACGCCAGGCCAGGGTTTCTTTCTGAGGTGATGAAAATATTCTGAAATTAGATAACGGTAATGGTTGTGAAAATGCGAATATACTAGAAATCACTGAATTGTACTTAAAGGAGTAAATTTTATAGTCTATGAATAATATCTCAATAGAGCTTTTTTTTTTTTTTTTTTGAGTCAGGATTCACTCTGTTGCCCAGGTTGGTAAATAGTGGCATGATCATGATTCCCTACAGCCTCAACCTCATGGCCTCAGCTTCCTGAGTAGCTAGGACTACAGGCATGTGCCACCACTCCTGGCTAATTTTTTTATTTTTTATTTTTTGTGGAGATGTAATCTCACTATGTTGCCCAGGTGGGTCTCAAACTCCTGGGCTCAAGCAATCCTTCTGTCTCGTCCTTCCAAAGTGCTGGGATTACAGGTGTGAGCCACTATACCTGACCTAAAGTTGTTATTAACAAACCTGATATATCATTTGTGAAGGTCTAATGAAAATTAAAATTTAAATTATCCTTTTTTTTCCCCAAAATGAGGCTGGAGGAGTGAGGGAGAGTGATTGGGGGCCAGAAGAATTCATATTTTGGTACAAGCTCTTATTTACTTCCAGCTGGGGCCCTAGAAATTGCATACTCTGATCCTGGCATGTATGGTAGAAGAATTTCTCTTTATACCTCTTTTGTACCTAGACACACTAGAATCACCCCTGCCTCGGGGCATTTGCTCTTGTTCTCTGCCTGGGCCACTGTCTGCCCAGATCCTTACATGACTGGCTCCTTCTTGCTTTTCAGGTCTTGGTTCTGAGAGGTCTTCTCTGATGACCAAATCAAATCTAAAGTAGCTTCCCCTATACAACCATTCTCTTTCACACCACTATGTTTTTTTTCCTCCTGTCAATTTGCTCATGTGTTCCTCTCCTTGACAATTTGCTCGTGTGTAAGCTCTATCAAAGCAGAGATCTAGACTGTTTTGTTTACTCTTGTATCTCTAACCTCTAGGACATAGCTGGCACATAGGAGATGATCACTAAACATTTGTCAGCTGAACAAAGCACATCATTACAGAGAGCAGTTATGATTTGGCCTGACTGTTCTAGCTGGCAAATGAGGTTGTGATGAAGATCCTTTTTGACATTTTAGTGATAGTGACTGGCAAGTAATTAAATGGACTCAGAAGATGATGTGTTTGGATTATATGTTTGGATTAACAGGCTTTACACACATTTGCACTCGGTTTTGGAATGGATACAGTTCATTAGAGGAGTTAAATGATCTCCAAAGCTACATAAGGCAGGCAGTATTCAGTGAAAAAAGGGAAAAATAGCAAATGAGAACGATACTAGATTTTTTTTCAACATGAATACATGTTTAATTAAATGCCTGCAGAACATAACAGTAGTCAACCAGTCCATTGCATCTCAACTCCGCTCTTGTAGTTATACGTACATTTTACTTAATGAGGCATGTGGGTGCCTTTTAATATGTTTGATGCAATATGGTATGGAAATGCCAAGCTAGAACCTAGAAGAGATCTTAAAATAGCTCTGTCCACTAAAAGGAAGGGTTTTGCCAAAGAGCCCTCATTCATTCATCCAGCAAGCACTGATGAGTCTGTGAAGCCAGCAGAGCCCAGATGAGGGGCCCAGATTGTGCCAAAGGACAGAGAACTATACTAGATTAAGGCTGCACTTCCTCTTGTATCTAGTTCCTTCAATCAAAAGTTGGCATCTCCATCTTCATCTCCTGAGTATGGACCTGCCTCAGGACTTATTTTGGCCAGTAGAATGAAGGAGAAGTAATAATGTGCTACTACTTCTAACCCTACATCTTAAGGCCTTATACTTTTCTGCTATCTGTCATGGAGACAAATAATTCCACACTAGCCTGCTGGAGGATGACAGACTGAGAGACAGCTCCTTGCTGATCTGCCAGCAGGTCATACTCTATGATCATACTCAGCTGACATCCCTGAATTCAGCCCAGATTAGCAGAACCATCCTGCTGACTCATAGATTTATGAGCAAACAAATATTTATTGCTGTTTGCACCTGGAGATTTTGTGGTGTTTCCTAATGTAGCATTATTGTGGCAATGGATAGCTAATACAAGAATCAAAGGGAAGGATAAGTACTCAGGACTGGACAGTTTGAACTCAATGTCCGGTAGGTTGAGAAGAACAAATAAGAGAACACGAATGCAAGGCTTGGTCCGAGGTCAGCACATTTTTGCAGGGGACTTAATAAATGCTTGCTGAATAAACTGGGACTAGAGAATGAGAAGAAAATAGTGTTTAGGCTCAGACCAATACAACATAAAGACACTTTGAATTCTCAGCTTCTTGAGGGCAGAGGCTATGCCCCATATTGATGTTTTCCATCGATCTTGTAGCATGTATTACAAATCTCATATGTGCTTATAATAAGGTATAGGGGACTTATCAAACAAATGGCATTATGCTGAGAGGACTGGCTTCAGAGGGTTTTATAGAAAACTGTTATTTTAATGAAGGAAAGTTTTCCTATTCGCATTTTTTCTCAGTTCTTATGTCTTCAGATTTCTATTTCCAGTTTGTCTATATCTGGAAGGAAATGTATGCTGTGCATTTGACTGTAGCAACAGAATCTGCAAGTTAAAAGTTTCAACAGAACCTTATGCCACAACTTTCAAAAACTGTGCTTGCTTCACTTGGCTATGTAACAATTGTAGGGAGACTGATAACCAGCTATATTACCTTAATTTTGTGTGTATTTTTATGTTAACTATGCATATGATAGCTAACTAAAGAGGCATGATCCTCTCTTCTAAAAACAATTCAGAAGTAGGGACAGTTTTCCTATGAGAGGCAGAAGAGAGGAGCTTCTTTTCCATGACATTGGAGCTCATCTAAGACAAAGTTGAAGCTTTTGGAGCCCCTTTTGAATCAGATATTTGCTGGGTGCCAGGCTTTTGGTCCAGTCTATTTGGTCAGAGCTGTCTTCCCTCACATGCCCTGACCACTCTAGACCCATATCGACCAGCCTGCATCAGACCTAAGACTCTGGAACTAGGCTGCCTGTGTTCAATTCCTAGCTCCTTGATTTACTGGCTGTGTATTCTTGCCTCAATTTCCTTAACTGTCACATGTTGAGAATGATAGCACCCACTCGTCTTGGGGTGGGAGTATCAGATAAGATAATCTACTTAGAGGGCTCAGTACACCACTTGGCACAGAGTGGGAACTTATTAAATGTTAACCACTATGATCTGATAAATCCATTGAACTATTAATCAGTTAATATATACATTTTCCAGGTATAATATTTGCCTGTAGCCTGGGGTTTTTTTTTTTAACTTTTTATTTGAAAATAATTTCAAATTTACAGGGATATTGTAAGAATAAGAACAGAACATAGAACACCCATATACCCGTTGCCTAAATTCACCTGTTGTTAGCATATTACCCCATTTGCTTTACCATTCCCTCTCTTTCTCTTCATATTTATATTATATATGTATATAGCAAGATATATATTATATATATGAATTTTTCTGGATCATTTGAAAGTAAGTTGCATATATCATGGACTTTTATCCCTTAATATTTCTAAAGAATAAATATATTATCTTACATAACCACAATATGGCTATCAAATTCTGCAAAATTAACATTGATACGATGTTCTTATCTAATCTACTATCTTTACCTCACTTTTATCAGTTGACCCAATAATGTCCTTTTTTTTGAGTTGGAGTCTCACTCTGTCGCCCAGGCTGGAGTACACTGGCATGCTCACGGCCACCACAGCCTCGACCTCCTTGGCTCAGGTGATCTTTCCACTTCAGCCTTCCAAGTAGCTGAAACTACAGACGTGCACCATCATGCCTGACTAATTTTTTGATTTAGTGTAGAGACAAGGTCTTGCCAATTTGCTTAGGCAGGTCTTGAACCGCTGGGCTCAGGCAATCCTCTTGCCTCTTCCTCTCAAATTGCTGGGATTATAGGTGTGAGCCACCGCATGTGGATAATAATGTCCTTTTAGTATATTTTTCTTCTAGTACAAGACCTTGTCTAAGATCAGAGTGTTTTATTTTATTTTATTTTTTAGTTAGGGGTCTCAATCTGTTGCCCAGGCTGGAATGTAGTGGCATGATCAAGGCTCTCCTGAGTAACTGGAACTACAGGCATATGCCACCATGCCTGACTAACTTTTTACTTTTTTTTGTAGAGAAGAGGTCTCACTATTTTGTCAGACTTGTCTTGAACTCCTGGTCTGAAGCAGTCCTCCTGCTCAGCCTCCCAAAATGCTGGGATTAAAGTCAGTCACCATGCCTGGTCGAGATCAGGTATTATTTTTAATAGACTTCCATAGAAGTTGTCATTTTTTTAAGATTAGAAAATATAGTTTATTTAGAAAGCAAATTAGAGAGAGAGAGAGAGAAGAGAGATTCACCTCCTCAAGGTAGGCCAAAACCAGGAAACATGGCCCAGCCAAGAAGTAGTCTTTCATGATACATTTTGTTATTTGGTGTTGTCTAATTTTTTTACATGATCAGATTCAAGGTATGCATTTCTGGAATGCTGCACAAGTGATATTGTGTCCTTCTCAGGCTGTCAATCTGAAGGCATACAAAGTCCATCCTGGCCTCAGTGATACTAATTTTGATCACCCAGTCAACGTGTTTGATTCTCCACTGCATATTTACTATTATTTTGCTTACAACTACTAAGCAATTCATAAGACTTTAAGGCCATGCAAACATCTTGATTCTTACCAGATTCCCACCTCTAGATTTAGCATCCATTGATGGTTCTTAGCCTGATCTAGTCTTTACTCTAGTGTTTACAAAATGATTATTTTTCCAACTCCAGCACTTTCTCATTTTTAGCAGTCAGCTCTTGGCATTTGGCTGTAGGCAAGAGTTCTCCCTTCTATTATTAGTATTTGCTAATGGCTTCTTTCCCTAATGGCTACCTACCTGTCTTAGCAAATTTGAGTTCACTGGATTTGTATCTGCAGGTGTTTAGGTACTACCTTTCTTTATCAATACAGACTCGCTAATTTCCATTTTTGTCCCCAATGGTTTATAATTGATTATTCTCAATAATTTTAGTGCTCAAATTATTCCATATTTGGCCAGGAGTCATCTACTGTTTTTGAAGGTAGTAGGTCAATCCAGAAGCATCACAAAAGTCACAGGAGTTAATTTTTGAGTCAGAGATAGGCCTATATCATAAAGATTATGTAGTTGTATTATTGAGATCGGCACAAGGTCTTTCTACAGAAGGAGTTAATCTTTTCAAATAGTCTCAAAACTCTATGCTGGTTTTGCTTTCTTTGCATGTTCAAGAAGAGAAATATCTTTTGTTTATTGTAAACCTCTTGCCATTCTTTTGTTGTTGTTTCACAGACAGTGCAAGAAAGATCAGAATTCTCAAGATTCAGTCCTGCTGGGAGGGGCAAGGGAAGACTCTTGGTTGGGGTTTCGAACTCTTGGAAAAGGAGATTTCCTTGGTCAGATTATAGCACAATCCTCTCTCTCTCTCTCTCTCTCTCTCTCTCTCTCTCTCTCTTACCCAAAGGACATTTTACTAGAAAATTAATGCTATAACAGCAGAAAAGCACCTGATAATATAGTATCAAACCATATTATTCCTGTTGTTTATCGCACCTCAAGATTTATTTTAGGCATTAAATTTACTTTTTGATAGAATGTTTAAAGTTATTTCTAAATCTCGACTTCCTACATTCTGTGGGATTTGTAGTATTTTCTGCCTTTTTGTTGAAGTTTCCTTGACTATGAAAATAACCAACACTCTACTAGCACTTACTATGTGCATGGTATTGATGTAAATGCTTCAGTGATACTATCCAATGAGGTAAATTATTATCTCATTTAGTTGAGAAAACTGAAGCACGAAGAATGAAGTAACTTGCTCAAGGCCACATAGTAGCTGAGGTAGATTTGAAGCCAGTCAAGTCTGGCTCTAAAACCTGTGCTCTAATCACTACACAGAGACAGGCAAAGGAATTTAACATTTCTTGAAACTTTTAACCTACCTCACATAATGAACAAACACAACCAGCAGGTATCCCAAGTAGAAAGACAGGAAGATGCAGACACTGAACACACAGGATTTCACATAAACGGATTCTGAGGGGAGAGAAACAACTTTGGTCAGGTTGTCCTTAGGAGAAAAGGACAACTTAAAGGGCCCACCTCCATCACACCTATTCTTAAGTCCTAAGAAATTTTCATTCAAGCAACAAAACTACTTATGGTCACCCAGACATTATCCACAAGTGGCTATCTTCACAGTGATGAGTTCCCAGCAGAAGCCAGGAAGAAACTGCTCATGTAGAACATTGTAATTGAGTTCCCTTACTTTTTTGGAAAAAAGTCAACAAAATGCTCTGATTCCCTTTTCAATCTCTAAGGTAAATACACTTTAGTCTTCTTATAATGATTCACTCAGGAAGGATGACATTGACACTGAATTATAGGATAGATTTCCTGACATAGGATTCTCTCCACAGCACTCTAAAGCCAACACTGACTTTTAATCGAAGGAACAATGGTCACTTGAAGCTTCTTTGTTCTTTGAAGATTCCAGGTCTGGTTCTCCTTTCCTAGTTAAAAAAGAAAGAAGAAAAGAAAGGAAGAAAGAAAGAAAGAAAGGAAGAAAGAAAGAAAGAAAGAAAGAAAATAAGAAAGAAAGAAAAAGAAAGAAAGAGAAAAGAAAAGAACAACACACAATGAATCAGATATAGATTTTTGGCTTCTCTTCTGAACAGCTGCTCTAAAAATGTCCAGAATTTACTCTAGGTGCTGATTCTTATTTTAACAAGAATTGATGGACAATCTGTTCCCCATACCCCCAATCTCAGACCATCTAACATCCTTCTTGGTTAAGACACTCAATATGGCCTTTGCTTGGGTGCATTTGGGTAGCACTAACTGATATAAATGAGATTGCAGCTCCCTACTCCCATGAAGAAGAGTTGACCTTTCCCCTTCAGATATCTACAGACATCTGAAGGAAACAGCTGCAAAAATAGAAAGTTACCTCTTCTTTTGGTTTGTATTTTTCTAGTCGGTGAGATTTTTTTCCTTGTATAGTCATCAAAGGACTTGTAGTTTACCAAGGAGGATTAGATACTGGTAAAACTCTAGAGCTATGTAACTAAGAGATTAAAGAACACACTCGCAGAAATTTCACCTAAATACAAAGAGCCACGTTACACTCAGCAGTAAGTACTCTCTGTTGGTCACATACAGTTCATTAGTAGGTGGTTTCAATCAACAGCCTGTTCCATTCCCAAAGTAGTTAGTGGGCAGTTACCCCTAACTATTTATATTATGCCTAGGAGCTCACACAACCCTTTTATGATTGGGATAAGTTGTCACACTTGGATTTCTTGTGAGATATAATTGTAGCAACTGGAATGGAAAACTCTAAGTTTTTCTTGTACATCCTTGTGGAAATGATAAATATAAGTGGCTCCATTACTACTGGCCACCAAACTGATCTTAGGAAATGAACCTTGATCCGCTATGTAAAATAATTGGTTCACTGCAGTACATGTTTGTTGAGTAAAGAGTCAACTGAGTAAACTTACCTTATGTGATCTGAGGGAATACAAGACTTTGAAAAGATAAAATGTATTAAGTGACTTTTCATAGTATCAACAATACCTTTGGCTCTATTATTTTCTTCCTTTTGTTTTTTCTCAAATTATCACTCAGACTGCCTCGCCAAGTCCCTGTGGATGGTCCCTTACTTAGTGAGAGTTAGAGATGAGCTTTGGCTTCCCTTTCATTCTCTTCAGGTTTTTCTAAGTAGCCAAGTAGTCCTCACCGGCTCTTACCCTGGATGATGAAAGATCCCCCGCAGGCATAATCTTCAGGCTTTACCACAAACACCACGAAGAACTGCTCTCCTGGTAAGTCCTTCTTCTGCATAAGACATAACAACCTTAGGATAGGCAGGTAAAAAAAAAGTATAGCAAGAAGAAGAGAGAAAGTCCCAGGGGTCAGGGGACAGAAAGAAAGAGGAAAGAAAAGAAAAGTAAAATTCAACCCTACCCTCTAACTTCTTAGAAAGAACTTTCACATCACCACAATCTATTCTACACTAAGATAATTGCTACATCCAAGAAATTAGACACACTATTCTGATTTCAATCTATTTTGTGCCCAGTGAAATGCTTAGAACTGTAATAAGCACCCTATGATACATCGACAGCCTATGTTTAATAATTAATGCTTACATTTTAAGTTTTTAAGTCAAAATCTAATGATAAATCACTCTCCTAAAACTCACACAGTCAAATAAATAATTGCCAGGAAGGCAAAGGACTCAAATCTGGAGACCTGAGATGTCATTGTATCTTTCACTTTCTCTGTGCCCATCTCCTTATCCATGAGTGAAGCATGCTTGACAAGATGATCTTTAAGGTCCATTATAGTTCTACAACTGTGTCTCTTCAAAAATTCATCCCCAGACTTCTGGTATCAAGGTTGGCTCACTGAGAAAATAGCCCAGGACTGAAGCATGGGCCCAAAAGACTAATAACAAATTACTGCCAAACACTTCCATAGAGGACAGGTACTAAAATGCTTTATCCTTTATTAATTTAGGTCCTGGATGATGTAAAATCTGAAGTTCCCTACTATGGTTATTTTTCTGTCCTTTTAACATCTGGGATCATATAATGTTGGGGTGCTAAGGAAGAAATAAATACTAAAAACAATATTTGGGATATCAAATCCAAGGTCCTTGAAAATTAAAGTCTGATTGATAGAATTTTCATGTTTGATACCTAAATTATCTCTTCATTCTTTGTTTGTTATTCAATAAAGAGCATCACCTAACCCTAGGGAACAGATCGAGTTGCAGGTACCTCATATAAATACCACCCCAAAGGCAGGAACAGAATCTCCTTTAAAAATATGCTGATATTTTGTACAAAATTACCAGGAAAATAATCATTTAATTACAAACAAAAGGTTGAACTGCCTCACAAATATAATCCATATACCTTTGAACCTGTCCATTCGGTCCAGAGTTGCAGTCCTCTTTTGTTTACTGTTACTGGTACAGATTATTAGAATATGTTTCACTGCTTTCGGTGGATCTGATAAGCTTCACCTAAATTGGCACCTCCAAAGAGTAGAGTGGAATCTTCTGGCTCTACCACTCTAGGCAATCTGTCAGATACATGTCCCATTGCACCATGGGTTCCCAGGAAGCCCTAAGAAGAAAGGGGCACCTGGCAGAAAAGCACTGTCTACCATCACTCATGCTTTGATTTCAGGCATAGCAAAATTAGTTTTCAAACCAATCAGAGAGAAAAAAAAATCCGAAGTGCACAGCAGATTGGCATTCCTTTTGGATGCTATCTCTGTAGATAAATGATTAACCAAGCATTGTGACTGATGATAATGACCCCAGAAGCGATGTCTCACCTGTAGTGTGATGGCAGCTTTCTTGGTCATGGTCTGATAGACACCATTAAATTCCACATTGTGGTCAAGATCATACACCGGGCACTGTAGCATGCATGAAGGATAAAAAGGAAAGCATCCCCAATGTCATATCATGTCATACTACACAGAGGTCCCAGTAGCGCCTTTCCAACTGGTTCACAGAGCTGAGGGGGAGGACGTCCTTACTGTGATGGGAACCATAACGAATTTTACCCCAGAACAGTCACTAAGTTGTCCTTTTACAACTTGGTACCGTCTCCTCTAAAGTCAAAGTCACTTTGTATTAAAGAGTACTGTAAAAAGATTGTCGTCAAGTGTATAACACTTTCCCCACTTTTTTGTTAATGCCTCTGAGACAGAGAGGTTCCAATGTTACTATTTTATTTTTGAGTTGGGGTCTTACTCTGTCACCCAGGCTGGGGCGGCCTTGACCTCTTGGGCTCAGATGAGTAGCTGGGATTACAGGTGCATGCCACCATGCCTGGCAAATGTTTTTTTTTATTTTTTTGTAGAGATGAGGTTTCACTATGTTGTCCAGGCTGGTCTCAGACTCCTGAGCTCAAGCAACCCACCCTCTTTGGTCTCCCAAAGTGCTGGGATTACGGGTGTGAGCCACCATGCCTGGCAACAATACAATTTTAAAAACAGAACAGAAGCTAAGTTTCTACATTATTTTTCTTGTGGAGACCACACCTTGGTCTTCCTTCCTTGTCCTTTGTTATGATTCTCCCTCCCCTCCTCTCTCCTTCCCTCATTCCTTCATTGATTTTGGCGAGGAGTCATCCATTATTCGTCTTTCCAAATTAAGGTCTGCAAACATAGTCTGCCCACTCAGATTTGCAGATACTGTTCTTATTATTTAGTAGTTTTGAGTGAGATACATAGTAAGAGGATAACATGGTCCTCACCCTTCTCTTTCTCTTTTTTTTTTTTTTTTGAGTTGGAGTCTCACTCTGTCGCCCAGACTGGAGTGCAGCGGCCGCTCCCGGCCACCGCAGCCTCGACCTGCTGGGCTCCGGCGATCCTTCGGCCTCAGCCTTCCAAGTAGCTGGAGTTACAGGCATACACTACCACGCCCGGCTGATTTTTTGATGTATTGTAGAGATGAGGTCTCGCCAACCAGGCGGGTCTCGAACCCGCGGGCTCAGGCAATCCACTCACCTCAGCCTCCCAAAAGGCGCAGGATTACAGGCTGAGCCACCGAGCCCGGCTCACCCTTCTCTTTCATTTGTTCTGGGATAATATAACACTCCATATTAGAAGGGTGACATTATCAGGACTCACCATGATGTTCTGGACCGAGACAACAGAACATGGATACGCCATTTCGGACACCACTTTAATGATAACTGAGTCCACGTCTTTGGGAAACTTGTATAGAAAATACTGAAAATAAGATAAAGAAAGACATGATTTATTTTCACAAGAATAGAATTGTCTCCTCTACTATCAGGCATCAAATTCATATGCAAATCTCAATGAATCTCCATTGATTAACTCAGTCATCTGAGTTAATCATACATATTGAGCAACTAACTGCACAGACACTAGAAATACACCCCTGAATAAGACAAAGTAGTCATTTCATGCAATGTTGCCATTTCATTCTCTAGGGTGTGACCATTTCTTTCTCAACTAAGCTTTTCTACACTTTATTCCATTTCCTATTTAAGGAGCATCCCCACCCCCCTTTGAATTAGGGATATGTGGTACATAACATGAGACAAGATTTATTTCTGTGTGGTCATTGTGAAGTATGAAGCTTCACGTTGAAAAGCAGATAAGCCTGCTCTTCAAGAACTTTAACCACCTCCCACAGGCAAGAATTAGCACTAGGCCTTCCCCTAGACCTTTTGCCAGGAAACATTTCTTTCTTTCTTTTTTTTTTTTTTTTTAATGTTACATAAGGAGCCTTCAATTTTTTTTTTTTAAGGCTACATAAGGAAGGAAACATTTCTAACTGAAAGAGGTTATACTATTTAACTACTTAGGTTATGAAAAATTGTATCAACTCTAAGCTGTAAACATGTTGCTAATGATGAAGAAAGGAGAAATCTGCCGTTACTATCAATATGGTAAATAGCTGAGAAACTTATGATGAAGATTTTGAAGAAGCTTATGATGAAGAAAGGGGAAGTCTGCCAAGTTACTATAAATATGGTAAATAGTTGAGAAGCTTATGATGAAGATTTTGAGGGAACCAGCCCAAACAAGCTCCATATCCTGACTCTAATAAATCTATCACTTTAAAAGACAAGCAAAACATATTAAAACTTAATTTTCTAATCCAACATCCTCTTTACTAAGCGTATTTTGAGAACCAGGGCAATAAAAATAGAATGCTTCCCCCTAATCCTAAATTTTCTGAAGGGGAAAAAGTTATCTCAAGATTAAAGAGTGCGGGTTCGTGACCCGCTTGGGCAACTTAGCGAGACCTCATCTCTACAATAAATAAAAAATGAGCCGGGCGTGGTAGCGCACGCCTGTAGTTCCAGCTACTTGGAAGGCTGAGGAGGAAGGATCGCCAGAGCCCAGCAGGTCGAGGCTGCGGTGGCCGGGAGCAGCCACTGCACTCCAGTCTGGGCGACTGAGTGAGACTCCAACTCAAAAAAAAAAAGAAGATTAAAGAGTGTCGGCTGAGTCTGGAGGTTCATGTCTGTAATCCCAGCACTTTGGGAGATGGAGGTGGGAGGATTACCTGAGCCCAAGGGTTTAAGACCAGCCCGGGTAACTTGGCAAGACCTCATCTCTACAATAAATCAAAAAATTAGCTGGATGTGGTGGTACATGCTTGTGGTTCCAGTTACTTGGAAGGTTGAGGTGGAAAGATTGCCTAAGCCCAGCAGGTCGAGGCTGTGGTGACTGTGAACGTGCCACTGCACTCCAGCCTGGGTGACAGAGTGAGTCTCCTACTCAAAAAAAAAAAAAAAAAAATTAAAGAGTGTCATTAACGATGCTGTTTGGAAGTCTGTTTACACCTCATAACAGATGGCAATATCCCCAAGAACCCACTTCATTTCAGGGTTTGACTGAAATATATATAATACAATATATTTAATATAATATATTTAATATTATATATAATACTATATATAATATAATCTTCAAAGGATGAATAGATTGGAATTCCCAAGAGGTGATCTTGGTTCTACGGAGAACCATATTGTGTAACTCAAGAGCATTTCTATGATTATTACTAGAAATATTGAACATCATATATGTTCCCACATATGATGGTAATTGGTTTTGTGCAAACAAATAAACACCTACTAAATTCTTATCTATATGCCAAACTATTCTCTCTAAATTACCATAAACCCCAAATAAATGTGTTTTTTTAGATTGGAAAATATAATTTATTTAGAAAGCAAATTAGAGAGAAGAGAGAGGAGATAGAGAAATTCACCTCCTCAAGATAGGAGGGGGGCCAAAGCTAAGAAACATGGTGGCAGTAGCTCCAAGAGCCACATGGACACATAGGAATTTAGCAAAGCAATGGCAGTAAATGTTTTTGACTGCTGCTCTGACAACCTTCTTTTACCAGAAAGAAACAAATGACAAGTACCCAAAGCAATGGCTGGAATTTAGGCTAAAATCACCATCTGATTCTGACTACCTGCCTAGTTTCTGGAACTTGCTTTTCTCTACAGGCATATAGGCAGACAGTGATCGACACAGGTTATCTGAGAATGTACAATCATTTGGGCGAGTTAATAGAAACAGAAAATCTTTTCTGTAATCAAAGAGGATATAAAACGGGCTCGGTGGCTCAGCCTATAATCCCACACCTTGGGAGGCTGAGGTGAGTGGATTGCCTGAGCCCGCAGGTTCAAGACCCGCCTGGGCAACTTGGTGAGACCTCATCTCTACAATAAATCAAAAAATTAGTTGGGTGTGGTAGCGTGCGTCTGTAGTTCCAGCTACTCGGAAGGCTGAGGCGGAAGGATCGCCGGAGCCCAGCAGGTCAAGGTTGCGGTGGCCGGGAGCGGCCACTGCACTCCAGTCTGGGCGACAGAATGAGACTCCAACTCAAAACAAAACAAAACAAAACAAAACAAAGAGGATATAAAATATAGGCCCAAATGGGGACTGTTAAGAGTAAAAGCCGGGCTCGGTGGCTCAGCCTGTAATCCCGTGCCTTTGGGAGGCTGAGGTGAATGGATTGCCTGAGACCGTGGGTTCGAGACCCGCCTGGGCAGGCGAGACCTCATCTCTACAATAAAATTAAAAAAAATTAGCCGGGCGTGGTAGCGCACGCCTGTAGTTCCAGCTACTCGGAAGGCTGAGGCGGAAGGATCGCCGGAGCCCAGCAGGTCAAGGTTGCGGTGGCCAGGAGCAGCCACTGCACTACAGTCTGGGCGACAGAGTGAGACTCCAACTCAAAAAAAACAAAAACAAAAACAAACAAACAAAGTGGATATAAAATACAGGCCAAAATGGGAACAGTTAAGAGTAAAGTAAGACTTTCATAGACATCAAGGAATTTATTTTGTTTTATCAGTTTGTTCTAAGTATATTGTCACACTTGTTTGGAGCTCATATGCAAATTCTTTAGGCTTTAATATTGACATACCTTTTAAAATTAAAAAGAAGTTGTAATACAGAACTGTCACTGATTTTTCAGTCTACAAGCTCTTCTGCTATATTGTACAGGGTGTATGGCATTCAGAATGTCCTATATATCGTAGCTCTGTACAGGACTATTAGACTGTGCTCTTCCTGTAGTTAGAGTGAAAGTTATTCCTGTAAGGGAGCTACAACCCCCACTCACCCCTCCCCACTCCTTCCCCGCTTGCTTAAGCGACATCTTGTTTTTGCTGCCAACACCTGCATCCTCAAGCTTACATGACCACCAGAGCCAGCCTGCTTCCTCAAGGCCACGACTCGGAGCTACATGACCACTAACACCTCTTCCTCAGGACTACGTCTGCTACGTGACCACCAGACCCCAGCTATGGGGTAGAAGAGGGACATGCCAAAAGAATAGGCTGCTGGTTCTTCTTTAGGGCCAGTCATCCTTTCCTTTCCCTCTAATAAATTAAACTTTCTTTGCCTTTTCTTGGCTTGTCCTCTTTTTCTCCACACTTGCCTTGCCGTTCTCTCACCTTTTATTTGTGTCTCCCATCGTACCTGGTAACTAGTGCTTTGTGAACAAATCGAAGATTGTGTGGGAGTTGGTTCACACACAGGCTTGGGAAACTGTGCATGAGTCACTTCCCAACTGTTCAAAGAAATCACAATGGCTGCTTGAAATCAACCATAGTGGAGGTATTTATTCCACAGAATTGGGCGGGCAAATGCTACAAATCAGGGCTTTCTGTCTGACAACCAGTTAAATATTTACCAGCACACCAGTGATTGAGTTATAAGAGGTTCATATAAAATGTTAATCCCAGTTTTGCTATATCCAATGCAAAAATGAAGTAGCCATTTATGACCAAAGCTGTATTGCAGCCTGCAGAAAATTTATTAAAAATCTACAATAAATGAACACATTTTTAATTTATTTTTGCAGGGCCAGTGATGGTGACTCACACCGGTAATCTCAGCACTTTGGGAGGTCAAGATGGAAGGATTGCTTGAGTCCAGGAGTTCGAGACCAACCTGAGTAGCATAGCAAGACCTCATCTCTACAAAAAAATTCTAAAAATTAGCCAGGTATGGTGGCATGTGCCTATGATCCCAGCTACTAGGGAAACGGAGGCAGGAAGGATTCCTGGGGCCCAGGCAATCGAGGCTGAAATGAACTGTGACTGTGCCACTGCATTCCAGTCTGGGTGACAGAGTGAGATGCTGATTCAAAAAAAAAAAAAAAAGAAGATATTGCATAGACTTTACTCTTTCAGAAGCTATGAAAAAAGAAAGGAAGGTAGCTAGAAATGTCACCAAAAACCAGCCTGAATTAATAAAAGTTTTCATGTATTTATTCCATTTATGATGATGATGTAATGGAGAGTACAATAAATATAACTCTCCTAATACTTTTTTTCTATATTCTGGCTCTTTCTTTAAGACAGGAGAAAGTAATTTATTCCACTCATAGCATTGTAAAAATTAAAAATCTGTCTTATTTTTATTGCATTTCCAGGTCAACTAATTATTTGTGTATCAGTTTGGTGTCAGCCTGCCTCTCCTTGTTCCGCTCCCCTGCCCCACTTCCCAACTATCAGATCCATAATGGCAGAAAGTGTGTCTCACTCTTCTCCATCCCTGTGTCCCTACCGCCAAGCACAATCTAACAACGTGCTTAGTGTATAATAGGCACGCGATTTGTTCACTGATGGTTAAACAAAGGAACACCTGAAAACAAACGTCATGCCTCCCATTTTACACCCATTAAGGTGATAAGATTAAATGTGTGCCCCAAATCCCAGTAACATGAGTAGCAAACCAGAACACATGTAACCCCCAAATTGTGAAAAATCAAGGGCAACACCACGTACTGACTCTACCTGTTACCATTGTTTTTTGGGGGCAACACCAACAGGTAGGAGCTGGATCACTCTTGGAACCTTTCACTTACCTGAGGTTGAGAGGGGCTGGTGGTGAAGTGAAAGGCAACATTTGTCCTGAGAAGCGCCAGTGCAAGAAAGGAAAGGGAGAACAGTGAGAGAAAAGCATATGTTAGCAAGCAAAACTTATTTATTTAAAAGTAAGCCATGTTAAACTAGATGCAAGGGAGACAGCCTTACCCTTTGTGAAAGGAGTTCTGGCCCCATCAAACTGACAAAGTAAACTGCATGGGGACTTGGTGGTTTCAACTCTCACAGATGGCCAAATTGGGAAAGGAGATTGTTTTTATGACTTTAACTATCCATGAAGTCAAGCCTATACAAGTAAGTTACTTTCTTTCGTTGTTTGCATTTTTGAGTCGGGGTCTCACTCTGTCACCCAGGCTGGAATACAGTGGCATGGTCACATCTCACCACAGCCTTGACCTCCTGTGCTCAGGCAATCCTTCCGCCTCAGCCACCCAAGTAGCTGGAATTTCAGGCATGTGCCACCATGCCTGTCTAATTTTTTTTTATTATTAGTTTTTTGTAGAGACAAGGTCTTCCTGTGTTGCCCAGGCTGGTCTCAAACTTCCGGGCTCAAGCAATCCTCTTACCTCAGTCTCTCAAAGTACTGGGATTACAGGTGTGAGCCACTACACCTGGCTGCACTTTTGCCTTGGGACTCTCTTAAGATTTTGCGATCAAGTACGGGGCTGAAATATCAGAAATGAGCTGAGAGAGGAAATGCAGGTTGTAGGTCTTTGTGGATAATATGAATACCACTTCAAAATAATTTTGATGACTCCATGGCAAAAGATCATTTTTTACAACACATGGTCAATAGATAACCTCCATGGGATGTCCCTAGGGATAGGACTAAGCTTTTTCTGTTCTACCTCCCCAGTTGCCTGCCACACCAGCTGGAATTCTTCTCCAAGATTTTGTCCCCTCTGGGTTAGGCATTGCCAATTCTATGACTGTCTTTTTTTTAAAAATATATCAATATTTTTTATTTTGATATTGTGGGGTACAGTTAAGGGTTAGGTATACAAATATGCTTCGTTCAGGCACCCTTGTTGATAAGGGGTAGTCTCCCCATCCCCAGACAGATATTGACTACCGTTACCCCACCTCCCTTCCCCTCCCCCCCATAGTTTCCCACCACTGTCAGTTCTTTTTTTATAGTATTACGATGGATGTTCAAGGTCCGCTATATGAGTAAGAACATGTGATACTCAGATCTTTGTTTCTGTGAGAGGTCACTCAGTATTATTGGCTCTAGTTCCATCCAGGTTGCAGCAAAGTTCATGATTTTGTTCTTTTTTATGGCTGCGTAGTATTGACTGTCTTTTAAAAACATAAATACCACCCAAAGAATATGATGAGCTCCTTTCTCTCCAATTAGTAATTCATTGTAAATTATTTTGTTAGATACTTTCATTCTTCTGCAAAGACAGCAACGATTCAGGCACCGAGGAAAGGAGAGTGTAAGGAGTATTTGGAAAAGCGTACATTTATAGCATAGAGTGCTGTCTGGAGGCAGCATCTATGAATGAGTTCAAGAGTTTGTCACAAAGACAAATTTGGTCTTCTCTACAGTTTTGTAAGAGCTGTTTGGGGCTTTGGCTTCTTCTGGCTCTTGCCTCATTGCTAGTCCTGATGATCATTCACACAAGTCCACTGCACTCCCCGGGCTGCTGAAACACCACACATAGGGGTGGCATATCCCCACCCCACCAATGTGATCTGCCTTTTTGGGAGTCTGAACCCGAACTTTTTCTAGGATTCCTCACCAGCTTCATCCCCTGGTGCTCTCTGAAGATTCTTTTTTCCCTTCCTAATTTTCTTTTTAGAACAATTAAATAATTTTGTACTCCTGTAGAAAGGGCATCTGAAGACATTTAAACAAGAAGTGTATAATTAGACGTGATATTTAAAAGCCATACAATGTCATACAATCTCTGGGCTTGGTGTCTCAGCCCGTAATCCCAGCACTTTGGGAAGCCAATGCGAGTGGACTGTCTGAGTCTGTGGGTTTGAGACCAGCCTGGGCAACTTGGCGAAACCTCTTTTCTACAATAAATAAAAAATTAGCTGGGCATGGTAGCGCACGCCTATAGTTCCAGTACTTGGAAGGCTGAGGCGGAAGGATCACCGGAGCCCAGCAGGTTGAGGCTGCTGTGGCCAGGAGTGTGCCACTGCACTCCAGTCTAGGCAACAGAGTGAGATTCCAAAAAAAAAAAAAAAAAAAAAGTCATACAATCTGAGCACTGTTTACAAAGGGAATGACCACAATTTAGGTTGTTGTCAGACTGGGCTCAGTATTTAGCTCACAACAAGGGATGCAATGTTTACATGTCCTCTTTGAACAGAAATTGTTATTACTGCTGAGGATTGAATCTGCTGAAGCACATTTGAAAACCTCTGACCTTAAGTCAGTTAAAGAAGCCAAAGTCACTGTCAAACCCAGTTGTGTTTTTGATCCAGAGTCAGGCCCCATAGTACTGTGTATGGGCTGGGTAGCGCCCTTTCAGCAGTGCGGGGAGTGTCCCCTGCTGTTACCAGGGCGACACCCGGCCTTCAACTCTCTTTGTTGCCAGGTGAGAGGAACAAAGAGGACATGATTTTCTTGGCTGGCAACAGCATGAGATTTTCAGAAGCAACCTGTGTTCTTTGGCCAGAATTTTTTATTTCCCCATATTGTTTGAATTTTACTTTCTGTTTTTGTTGTTGTTATTCTCTGTACTAGTTCTTATATGCTAGTACAACACATGCAAACCTTGAAAACATATTGTTGTCTGTAAGACTATCACATTTAAGTCTTCTCTTTCTCATAGAGTTTCCAGTATGTGCAAAATAAACACTATGTCTGTTGCAGATGAGACATTCTACTTCCTTCCGCATGGGCTCTAGCGAGGTGGGGAAGGTTTATTTTATCAAGGGTCATTAACCAACAGAACGAAGCTAATTGAAATTCATGTACTGTTAGTATTAGAGAAAGGCAAGGAAATTTCAACTTATTTGTTTAAAAAAATTAAGCAGGAAGCAAATGTTTATCTGTAATGTAAGAGACTAAAAACCAGTTTTCTTGCCTTGTTTTGGCCATTTCATAGAAGAGGGGGGAAAAAATCAGTGGAGTCAAGAGAGATGGGGTGCAGATAAGGGAGACAGCAGAAGAGGCAGAGGGGGCCTATGGGGAAGGTAGAAAGATGGAGAAGAAATGCAGATGGAAGAGTAATAAACTAGAAGAAAAAGCAAAGGGGGTGGGAAGAAAGGGCAAGTGAAAAAAGAGGCAGAGGTAAAAGTTTAGTTGTTTTGGAGGCAACAGAGAGGTCTGTGAGGGTCATAGCCTTTTATTCATCTTCTTTGACCAAGCCTCTAGCAGAGAGAACAGTGGAAATTCAAAACCCCCACTTTGTTTGTTGAAGGAAATTATATCCTATTATTCTCTTGGACTATGGACTTCAGAATATTACTCCCCATTAACTCCCTTCACTACCCTAACTTTTCCACCAACGCTCTTGTCATCTGTTACCCTCTCCCCTCCTGTCTAAGTGTAAACTCTGCACTCATGCACTAAATTCCTATCCTTTCTACCCTTTTCTGGGGTTTTGCTTCCACAAATATCCAACTCTTCTATGAATGTCATCCGCCTTTCTACCTCCTTTTTTATAAATATATTCTGGTCTCAACCATTTTCAAGATAAACTTGAAAAATTCCACCAAAATGCCTCCCTGTATCTCCTTCTTTTAATGTCCTCCACTATCGTTCCTTTCCTTCACAAACCAGCTGCTCATAAGAGTATTTTATTCTCAGTTCTCACTCGTTTTTTCCTTACCTACTGTTATTAGGATTCTTTCTCTATCATCTCCTTAAAATTGCCTTTGCTAAGGCTAAAAGTCACTTCCTCTTAGTTTGTTCAGATAACTACAGCAAGTCCCCTATATACAAAGCTTCAAGTTACGAACTTTCAAAGATGCAAACATGGTTCTCATGTCCAGTAAGTTAGTTCATGGTTCACATGCCTGGTGTACATTGCCATGTGTGTTCATCTTCTACAGGATGTTTTTGTATGCTTTACTATACAGTACTGTATAAAGTACAGTAGTACAGCAACTATTTCAAGCCCAAGGTGTCTGGAAGCAAGCATAAAGGCAGCAGTGATGTAGCTGGTAACTGTGTTAGTTGAACTTACAAACAAATTGGACTTACAAACATGCTCTCAGAATGGAACTTGCTTGTATATAGAGGAATTACTGCATAAGAAAATGCCATAGACTGGATGTCTTATAAAGGGCGGAAATTTATCTCTCACAGTTCTGGGGGCTGGAAAGTCCAACATCAAGGTAAGGTGCCTGCAGATTTGGTGTCTAGTGAGGGCCCACTTCCTTATAAATGGTGCCTTCTGGCTGCATCCTCATGTGGTGGAAGTGGTGCTCTTTTAGACTTCATTTACAACAGTTATCCCATCCATGAGGGTTCCACCCTTATGACTGGATCACCTCCCAATGGCTCCACCTCCAAGTATTATCACCTTGGAGATTAGGATTTAAACATATGAATGTGGGGAATCACAAACATTCAGACCATAACACCTTCTAATTGCTAAATCCAGTGACTTAACCTTCAACTATATTTACTTCTCTATGACATTTGACACTGACAACCACTCCCTCTGTCTTAAAACATTTTCTTCCCCTAGCCTTTATGATATCTGCTATCTTGGCTCCCCCCCACCCCCAACACACACACATCTGCCTGCTTTAATAGCTCCTGTTTCTCAGACTATGCCTTAAATGAGAATGTGACCCACAGTCTCATTCTTGATCTTTTTACTCTTTCAGTCACATATAGTTATATGTGACTAAAAGAGAATATATATATTCAGTTGCCATAAATACCACAAAGACACCAGTGAGTCACAAGTCCTATGTCCAGACCAGGGCCATCTCCTGAGCTCCAGTCACAGAACAGTGATCACCTGCCAGGCTTCTGCACTTATACATTCATCAAGCACTCAAACTCCTCATGATAAAAATGGAACGTGCTGTCACTTTCCTGATCCTGACCAGCAATATCTCTTCATGGGTAAACCTCACCAGACTTCCAACGTCACTGCAGGAAGTCATCTCACGTCATCTTGGACTCCTCCCATTCCACATTCGATTGATCAAATCCTATTCATCTGCTAGTGTAAAAGTAACCCAGGATGCACCTGCTCCCACTTGAAGCACCATCTTTGCCCAGTATACTATCAATAAGAAAAAAATGGAAAAGTAATGTAAGTCTATTGTAAGTCTCAAAATACCAAAGGTGATTGCATGAAAAGACACCTAGAAAAATGGTCTAAAAGCTTCTTACCCATCTATTTCTTAAAAAACAAAAACAAAAACCCACTACTTTTCACAGCATGGCAGCTCAGCTATCTCACTCACACACTATCTCCTCACAAAATAGACTCAGGATCCCTACTTGGAAGGTTGGAAGAGGGTCAAAGTTTACAAGTATTTCTTCAGCACTCTATCATTTATTCTGTCATCTGTATTTGTTGAACTTGTGAATTATCCCCATGTGTATCATTTGCCTCTTTTTCTTCCTTACAATTTTGTTGCTGCTGCACATGTTCAAGTTCTAATCATCTTTTATTCTTCTCTATTCAAATAACCTTTCATTTGCCTATTTGCCTCTCCTCTTCCTCTCTCCAATTCGTCTTCCACATCGTCACTAAAGTCATCTAAAAATCAGATCTGTTCATACTATTGTTGCTTAAAATCCTTTCATGGCTCCCATAACCTGAAAGGTAAAGTTCCAACTCCCTAGTCCAGCATCCAAGATCTTAAAGATCAAGGTTGGAACTGCCTGTTTCTCCAGTCCTGTCTCCAGTAACTTGGCCTCGAGCACCATGTGGACCAGCCTTCCTGAAGTGTTTCTAGTTTGACTATCTGCAACATAGACCCCTACCCTTAGTGTCACGCTGGTCTATAGTCAACACTTTGTCTTCAGATATCTTGTACTTCAAACTCAGCATGTGCCAAAGTGAACTTATTATTTTTTCCTTTCCTCTTCAAACTTCTCATTTTCTCCTAGCAGCACCAGCATCTCCAAACTACAGTGTGATTCTTGACTCTCTTATTTCCCTTCCCTCTCATATCCAATTAAGTCTTGTTCATTTCACCCCCCACATTGAATTCACATCCACAATACATATTTGGAACGTTGTCCCAGACTTGCTATTTTTTTTTTGAGTTGGAATCTCACTCTGTCACCCAGGCTGGAGTGCAATGGCATACTCACGACCACTCCAGTGTCGACCTGCTGGGCTCTGGCGATACTTCCGCCTCATTCTTCCAAGTAGCCAGAACTACAGGCGCATGCTCCCATGCCTGACTAATTTTTGATTTATTGTAGAGACAAGGTCTTGCCAAGTTGCCCAGGGTTGGTCTCAAACCCACGAGCTCAGGCAATCCACTCGCTTCGGCCTCCCAAAGTGCTGGGATCACAGGCTTGAGCCACCACATCTGGTTGACTTCCAACTTCTCTACATCCAATTTTCTCCCCCTCAAATTCATTCTCTGCGCAACTATCACACTGTAGCCAACTGTCTAAACTACTTAACAGTTCTAAGATCGTCCCACCCCAGGATCATGTGCCTGCCTGTTTCTTCAGACTGTCACTGTTCCCTGTGCCTGCACCTTCATACTCCAGCAACACTGAATCCCCTGGCACTGGAGTTTGGGAAGGCGAGT
>NW_007245955.1:265561-268913 GCF_000164805.1 Carlito syrichta
GTGTGTGTGTGTGTGTGTGTGTGTGTGTGTGTGTGTGTGTGTGTGTGCGCGCGCGCGGAAGGGTCTGGGGCATTGGTAGATGGCAGGGAGTAATGCTTTAAAGCAGAGTTGTTTTATTTTTAAAGTTGGGTTTACATAAATAAATGCTTTATGGGATTGAGAAATATATTTAGGAAGCTTATTAAAAATTGGGAGAAAAGTTTTAAACAGAAAGTAGAAATAGCATGTTATGGTGACGAGAGCTCAGAACTGGACTGGTGGAAGTGGAATTTGGTCTTGGTTCTGAACTTTTCTAGCCATGTGAGTTTGAACAAGCCACCCAACCTCTCAGCATCAGTTTGCTCATCTGTCAGAATGAGGTGGGTGGATTAGACTCCCAAATTTCCTTCAATTCTTTTTTTTTTTTTTTTTGAGTTGGAGTCGCCCAGACTGGAGTGCAATGGCCACTCCTGGCCACCGCAGCCTCGACCTGCTGGGCTCAGGCAATCCTTCCGCCTCAGCCTTCCAAATAACTGGAATTACAGGTGCGCGCTACCACGTCCGGCTAATTTTTTTATTTTATTGTAGAGATGAGATCTTGCCTGCCCAGGCGGGTCTCGAACCCATAGGCTTGGGCAATCCACTCACCTCAGCCTCCCAAAGGTGCGGGATTACAGGCTGAGCCTGACATTGCAGTTTCTGTAGCACATTTTTGAGTGGCAGGCTAGAATGATAAGGAACACGTTCCGGGATTGTTTTTTTCTCTAGAATCATAATCCTTCAATTCTTAATGATTATGAGTCTAGAGAAAAAAAAAATCCCAGAACGTGTTCCTTATCATTCTAGCCTGCCACTCAAAAATGTGCTACAGAAACTGCAATGTCAGGAATTGGAGGTAATTCTTTAGTGTTTCTCTCAAAACCTTGAACCCAGTCCTCACCAAAATCCTCAGTTCTTCCTCATTACTATCATTCTCTGAATTTCTGGGTCACCAGTAAGGCTGGTGGAGCCAGGGAGAAAGAGACATTATTTCTCAGCTACCATCGCTTCTCAAGTTTATCTTGATCTTATAAAAGCCCTAGTAACTGTGTGCATTTTAAAATGCTCTCAACATCTAGTTGCTGAGGCTAAATCATATTCTTAAGTAAAAGAAGAAAACAACATGAGGGAATAAATTTGCAGTTTCACCAGCATACAAATCATGCATTAACACTCGCTAGGGTTGTTGTGACTTTATGACTTTGGTTTCATGGAATTCAGTTCTCCGTCTAATTAACCTCACAGAAAACCAGACCTACAATTCAAGTACACTGCCACCAGGTGACGGTGACAGGTCAAAGACAGAGACCAATCTGGAAAGGCAAAGCTTCTTGGGATTTCAAGTTGTACTCTGTTCAAGTACTCTAACTTGCTACCACTCCCATCAAATGTATGACAATGAATTTTCACATGGCTAAATATCATAAATAGATTTTTAAGTTATTAAACTTAAATACCACATGTATAAATTGCTTTAGGGTAGTGGGTTCTCCATTCTAACTGCACATTAAAATCACCTGAGGGAACTTAAAAAATATATACCAGTTTCTACGGGTGAGATGGCTCACACCTGTAATCCCAGCACTCTGAAAGGCAGAGGCAAGAGAATTACCTGAGTCCAGGGGTTGGAGACCAGCCTGGACAACTGTTGAGACCTTGTCTCTACAAAGAAATCAAATAATTCGCTGGCATGGTGGTGTGTGCTTGTAGTCCCAGCTACATGGAAGACTGAGGCAGAAGGATCACACGAGCCCAGGTGGTCGAGGCTGCAGTAGCTGTGAGTGTGTCACTGCTCTCCTGCCTGGGCAACAGAGTGAGATTCCAACTAACACACACCCCAGTGCCCAGATCTTTTCCCAGAGACTGATTTAACTGATCTGGGTGGATCTTATCCACCAGAAAATCTCCTCTGCTTGATCTTATAGGGGATAGAGTGTTCTTTTCTCTTGTAATGATCATGTCACATTCATTTATTTGTTTATTTATGTATTTATTTATTTGAAATGAACTCTCTTTATGTTGCTCAGGCTGTTTTCGAATCCTGGCCTCAAGCAATCCTCTGCCTTGGCTTCCCAAAGTGCTGGGATTGCAGGCATGATCCCTGTCACCCCTGTCTCCATTAATACCAGAATTAATGGAGAGACTTGGAAACACTGCTGAAACTACTTCTCCGTCTTTCTGATCATTCATACATCCATCTGTCTATTTGTCTCTATGGGACTAACAGTATGTCAAGGGGTGTGGAGAAGAGCAGGATAAATGTGTGATTCCTGTTAGCAACTCCGCTGGCTACTGACTTCTTTACAAACTGCCCTCGTGAAAGTAAAGAGAACTTTACAATAGAACGGAACATTCTGATCGGAAAAATAAGCTGCAAAAAAGTGGCATATACTATTTTAAAATATTCTGGGTTTTTTTCTTTTGTTGTTGTTGTTGGTTTGTTTGTTTGAGTTGGAGTCTCACTCTGTCACCCAGGCTGGAGGGCAGTGGCACGTTCCTGGCCACCGCAGCTTCAACCTGCTGGGCTCAGGTGATCCTTCTGTCTCAGCCTTCCAAGTAGCTGGAATTACAGGCACGTGCCACCATGCCCAGCTAATTTTTTTATTTTTTGTACAGACAAGGTCTCTCCAAGTTGCCCAGGTTGGTCTCAAACCCATGGGCTCAGGCAATTCGCTTGCCTCAGCCTCCCAAAGTGCTGGGATTACAGACTGAGGCACCAAGCCTGGCCTCTGGTTTTTTAAATATAACTTTTTAATTGAAATACAACAAATATATAGAAAAGTGCACAGTTAAAAGCATATATCTGAGTAAATCATCGCCAGGTCAACATAACATGTACTTCTTTCCTCCCCAAAGGTGCCACTGTCTTGATGTCTAGCATCACAGAATAGTTTTGCCTATTTTTAAACTTTCTATGAATAGAATCAAGCAGCAGGTGTTTCTTTCATCTGTCTTCTTTTGATTAACATTGTGCAATTTACCCATGTTGTCAGACAAAGCAATAGTTTGCTCATTTTTATTGTTGTGTAGTATTCCACTGAATGAATACCACAGTTACATATCTAGGAGTTGAGTATACATCGAAAGAGCAGAACTACATGGTCGGGTCTTTCAAATTACAGCAATTTGATAGTTGTAGTGGAATCTCACTACGGTTTTAATTTATATTTCTGATAGATAATTGGTTTGTGTCTTTTGACTATCTGGGTAGCTTCTTTGGTGAAGCGTCCATGTCTTATGCCTATTTTTTCAATGGGCATTCCTATTTGTTTTAGTTTTTTTTTTTTGAGTTGGAGTCTCACTCTGTGGCCCAGACTGGAGTGCAGTGGCCGCT
>NW_007245955.1:268933-269249 GCF_000164805.1 Carlito syrichta
GCCGCTCCCGGCCACCACAGCCTCGACCTGCTGGGCTCCGGCAATCCTTCCGCCTCAGCCATCCAAGTAGCCGGAATTACAGGCATGCGCTACCCTGCCCGGCTGATTTTTTTATTTATTGATAAAAAGAGATGAGGTCTTGCTGCCCAGGCAGGTCTCGAACCCGCAGGCTCAGGCAATCCACTCACCTCAGCCTCCCAAAGGCGTGGGATTACAGGCTGAGCCACCAAGCCCGGTTTGTTTGAGTTTTTTTTTGTTGTTTTTTTTTTTTTGAGTTGGAGTCTCACTCTGTGGCCCAGACTGGAGTGCAGTGGCC
>NW_007245955.1:269300-308874 GCF_000164805.1 Carlito syrichta
GCCTTGGGAGGCTGAGGTGAGTGAATTGCCTGAGCCTGTGGGTTCGAGACCTGCCTGGGCAACTTGGCGAGACCTCATCTCTATAATAAATCAAAAAATTAGCTGGGCGTGGTAGTGTGCGCCTGTAGTTCCGGCTACTTGGAAGGCTGAGGCAGAAGGATCGCTGGAGCCCAGCAGGTTGAGGCTGCCGTGGCTGGGAGCAGCCACTGCACTCCAGTCTGGACGACAGAGTGAGACTCCAACTCAAAAAAAAAAAAAGAAAGAAACGGAGAAAAAATCATACTGGTCATGTGGAAGGGGGCTTTAAAAAAACATCTACAATGTCAAAAATTAGGCTAAACATGTACTCAGCCTTTGCACAGTTAAAAGGTTCCCTTCCTGGAAACTGGCAACAGCACTTGCTGGCTAGGTTAAACTGTCTAACAGCTTTTTTTTTCGCTTCTGTGAACCACACTTGCATTGCTTGAAAGGTACCTAGGCCTCCAGGATGTTGCGGTTTAGCCCACTTGAAAAGTCCCAATGTGGTTTAGCCTTTCTTAAGCAAGCCCCTACAGCTAATCAGGGCCTTCTGCTGTGGGACTGTTATGTCCAGCAGGCAAGTGGCCGCCGGCCCGGCTCTTGGTTAATAAAAACCTCTCCTTCTTATAACTTAAACTTCTGGTGTTGAAGTCTGTGAATTAAGCACTTGGACCCTATTTCAGTCACTTCAAAGATGGACAAAGCCTGCATTACTAACCTGGAAGGAGAAAACTGCAATAGCAAATAAGGATAGGAAAAGTAGCTTAAAATCTTCCCTAAAACAAAAACAAAACTTCCTTCAGGAGTGTGGCACTGATTAGTAATACAAAAGTTGCAGTCAGCAGTAATTCCTGCCTGTACTCGAGACTGGGCAGGGTCCTCTCACAGATCCCTGGAAACACAATCACCTTTGAGGTCAACACTCTTATACCTGCATCAGTCCCTGCTACTTCCCCATTGCATATATCAAGGTCCTGCTGCCCAGTTATGGCAGGGGGTTTCAGAAGGTGCTAAAATGACAAGTGGATGATTTCCTTCGAGTGCTAATCTATAAGGATGGTTGCTGAATTGAGCATCCCTGGGCACTGGACACGCAGAGAAGTCAACAGAGAAAGGCCACAGTGAGTCCTGCTTACCTGAGCTGGAAGTGCTTGAGCTTGGTAACCAGCAGTTTGTACTGGGCACCCCGTGGTGCCATGGATGCTACATCTACAAATATCAGATGCTCCACAGGTCCTGTTTCATTGGTTGCTTCTGAGGGACATAAGGTACGGCTTACTTCCTGGTAGTTGGAGCTCTTCTGATATCTGTAGCCACCAGTGGAGAGAAAAACCAGCAAGAACAAGAGAGAGTCTCAATGAATGAGCAAGGAAAGAAGCCTATCTCATTTTACCTCCCTCCAAATTTGTTTTCAAGTTCTTATGTCTTAAATTTTAGACTGGGCCTATCAACAGTGATTTTAGAACTAATGTTGTTGATACTAGGTTGTGTGATATAATAAGAGAGACATGAGGACTGTTCTGTGCTGACATAGGCAGTGTCTACATTACACTGAGCCATTCTCCTATTTCAGTGAGGAAAAAATATCAAATTTTGAGAGGGGGGGACTGTCCTGATAACCAGCCGATTGCACTCACTCTTTAAACTTTTGTTAAAATAGAGGGTAAGGAGAGCTCTGGAGTCTAAGTCAAACCTATCAGAGTCAGTAGTTCAATCACCAAATTCCTCAGCATTTAAAAATGTTGCAGCACCTTACTATGTGCCCATTTTGTATGCTTCCGGGTTTTTTCTTATTAGTGCTACATAGTGCCTTTTACAATTCTCCCCTGTAAAAATATAAGCTCCCATGGGGAAAGGGATTTTGTTGCTTTTTTGTTGCTGTATCCCCTGTGCTTACCACTTAGTAGAACTCAATAAACATTATGGAACGAAGAATGAACACATGATGGACATTTTGAAGAATGAGGAAGGTGTTACTGGTTTTTGTTGACTGCTGGGCCTGGCCCACTGGATGGCTATTGGATGACCCATTATCCAACCAAGAGCTACAGAATGTTACGGTAGAATTTTAAAATGGCCAAGTTCTTTCAGGTTTTGCAAATCTAGGTAGAATACTTATCTGAAATTCAAAGGGGTTGAAGATTGAGCAGAGCTGAACAGGTCAGGGCATGCACTATGACTACCATTGGCACTTAGCATGTCATATTGCAACATTCCAAATGTCTGATTTCTCCTTTCACTAGAGAAAAGACCAATTAAGGTCTAGGACATTGGAAACAAAATGGAGTAAAGTTGTCTGGGGAAAAAACCCACTTACAGTCCTTGTAAGAGCAGAGGGACCTGCCAGGACACCTCTTCTTTCTGCTGGCGAACCACCACGAGGACTGGGTAGTCGAGGTTCTCAGAGGAACTGTTGACATACACCCGCACTGCGGTCACCTGCGTGGCAGGACAGAGAGAGGTGATGTAAACCACATACACAGACACTCCATAGCTACCATCTGAAGTTTAGAAACACTTTAATTTCTGACATTTGCTTTTCATGATAGATCATCCAAAGGCCCCCATTGTTTTCCCTCATTTGCACTGTGACCAGGATGACTCTCAACCTTGATTACACAATACAAATGCATGGGGAGATTGAGAAAACTGATGCCTGAGTCCAGTGGACCAAAACTCTGATTTAATTGTTCTTGGATGAGGCCAAATTACAGAGCCTTCAAATAGCAGGTTGAGAAATTTGAATTGAGCAGGCAACACCAGATTTTGAGAAAGAAATCAGAACAGACAAATAAAGATATTAATGTGATTTTCCTTTTATTTGAATATCAATACCAAAGATATAAATATTTAAAGGGAAAAAAACCAAAAACAACCTCCTCTTAAAAACATATCCTACAAGGCCCTCAACTGCTGACAAACTTTAATTTTGACTTGGTAAATCATTCTGTATTTCAAGCCAAAATGTTATGACCATGTTTTATTAAAGCCTAACAGATGGCCCAAGGCTCTCACCAACAGCAAATCATGACGCTTCCCCAGCAACAGCGTATTCTTCTCTTTGCCTTGTTTTAAGGTATAAATCAATCCCTGACACAAAATGCTCTTTTACATCAATCAGCAGCTGTATGGCTCCTTCTGCCTATACATCAGCCCAAGAATTTAACTTTATTGTGGCTGCATTAAAGATAGGAAATTGAACTGTGGCCCTGGATCTAGATGGTTTTGGTATTTCCCTTCAATTTTTTAAATACCATAAGCAACATGGAAGATAACAAAATTGAAGGAATAAATAATGGTAGGATTAAAAAAAGAAAAGGCAAGATTTGATCTTCCACATGAGATTTGTTTTTCTAATGTTTCAGCGTCCACTCGAAAACTCCTTTATTAAGAGAAAGAAAATGAAACAAGAAAATCCTACACTTAAACCCTGAGGATCTATCACACATTCGAAATGGAAACTGAGGGGAAACAGAACAGCATGGATATCATATATTGCTATTTGGTTGTCTTACATCATTCTCCTTGATTAAGCCACTGCATCACTTTTTTTTTTTTAATGAGAAAGCAGGATTTATTAAGAGGACAGAAAAGCTCCCACAGTGGGAGGGGACCCAAGGTGTTGCCCCACTGTGTTGCTTTTTAAATGTTAAAGCAACCCAAGAGTCATTTGTTAACTTGGCAGGAAGTGCTTGATCATGGAGAAAGTTTTTTTTTTTTTCCCTTGTGCCTACACTCCATATGTTTCCATGGAAATTATGCTGCTGCTGATAATTGCCAAAACCATATCTCTATACAGACCTCTCTCCTAAGATCTGGATGCTCCACAGCACCTCAGTCCCAACATGTCTGAAATGGAATCTACCACTCCCTTCACCCCTAACTTTCATTTCTTCTGAATTCCCTTGTCTGTTGAATGGCCCCATCATTCAGTCATCTAAGCCTGAAACCAGAAAGTCATCCTTCATTCCTGCTTGTTTAGCTCCCTCGTTCTGTCTCCTTAACACTGTTCATATCCACAACCTTTTTCCCACTCCCAATGACATTCTCAGAGCTCATTCCTTTCTCACTGTGACCCTTCTTGACAGCTCCCATCTGGTCTGCCTACCCTCAAGGATGCACCTGCAAAGATGCAAATTTCATCCATCATTCCCCTACTGAAAAAGTCTCAGTGGCTAGGAAGAATTCTCAGATTCACCCCCAAGTCACAAGAATAGTATAATGTATACTCATGAACTTATCATCCAGCTTTAATAATTGTTAACAAAGGTATTTTATTTCATTTCTACCTCCTATTTTCCACATACTCCCCCACTGGATTTTAAAGTGCACACCAAAGATCAGGTAATTTAATGGGAGTAGTCCGATATCTATCTCTTAAAGATAAGGCCCCTTTTTTTTTTTTTGAGTCAAAATCTCACTCTGTTGCCCAAGCCAGAGTGCAGTGACACACCCATGGCCACCACAGCCTCGACCCTCTGAGCTCAGGCAATCCTTCAGCATAAGCCTTCCAAGTAATCAGAACTCAGGCTTGTGCCACCACGCCCGGCTAAAGGTCCTCCTCTTTTTAACATAAATGCAATACTACCACTAACCAATTTCAAAAATTAATAATTCTTTAAAATGATCTAGTATCTATCCAGTGCTTGAATTTTTTCAATTGTTTCAAAAATTGCTTTTTTTCAGTTTAAAAAAAAAATCGGAGCTGGGTTCGGTGGCTCAGCCTGTAATCCCGTGCCTTTGGGAGGCTGAGGTGAGTGAATTGCCTGAGCCCGCGGGTTCGAGACCCGCCTGGGCAGCGAGACCTCATCTCTACAATAAATCAAAAAATCATCCGGGCGTGGTGGCGCATGCCTGTAATTCCGGCTACTCGGAAGGCTGAGGCGGAAGGATCGCCGGAGCCCAGCAGGTCGAGGCTGCGGTGGCCGGGAGCGGCCACTGCACTCCAGTCTGGGCAACAGAGTGAGACTCCAACTCAAAAAAAAAAAAAAAAAAAAAATCGGGTACAAATAAGATCCACACACTGTATTCTGTTCATATGTCTTTTGATACTTAATCTAAAAGGTACCCTTCCCACCTTTTGAGGGGTATTTGTTTGTTTAAAAAAAAAAGTAGCACAAATCTGTAGAGGTACCCACATTCTTGATTTTGCTGACTGCACCCTGTGGCATCATTGAGCAAGTTCCTTTATCTTGTGTATTTCCTGTAAACTGGTTGCTTGATTAGATTCAAGCAGTCAAATTTCTCAATTTTTTCTCTGGATTCTGAGTCATAGTCATGGAGATTTTCACCACTCCTGGTTACTGAAGAATTTTACCATATTTTCTTCTAGTATTTTATGATTTCGTTTTTTAAATTATTTAAATATCTGACCCCTTTCCAATCAATAGTAGTATATGATATAGTAGTGACTTCAATTTAATTGTTTAAAAATATGGCTCTCCAGTTATCCCAACACCACTTAAAAAGTTCATCTTTTCTCCTCCGATTTGAATATCTCAAGGCCCTTCTTGATCTCATCCCTGCTTTCTTCTCTAGTTTCTTTGCCTGCCAATCCTCCACTGTCTTGTCACGTCCAATTATTTGCTGTTTCTCTAAAGGGCTATGTCCTCAATGATGACTGGCCTTTGGATATCCTCTTCATCCCTAAAGTCCTTCTTGGGAAGCCCTCCCTAGTATTATCCCACTCTACCAACTAAGTGCCCTTGGGGAGATCTTGTGTGGTCTCTGATTACCTTTATATGATATGTTTGCACTGCATATAATTTTTAAAATTTAGTCAAAGTTATTACTTTTTTCTTGGTCATTTCTTCCATCACTTAAAAAATTGAGATATAATTCATACATCATATGATTTACTATTTTAAAGTGCACAATTTGACCAGGCATGGTGGCTTGTGCCTGTAATCATAACACTTTGGGAGGCCAAGGCAGGAGGATTGCTTAAACTCAGAAGTTTGATACCATCCTGGGCAAAATAGTGAGACCTTGTCTCTACCAAAAAATGTTAAAAACTAGCTGGTTGTGGGGGCACACACCTGTAGTCCCAGCTACTCGGGAAGCTTAGGCAAAGGATGCTGAGGCTGCGGTGAGCTGTGGTCATGCCACTGCACTCCAGCCTGGGCGACAGAGTGAGACCCTGACTCAAAATAACAATAACAATAACAATAACAACAATAATAATAAAATGTACAATTCAGTAGTTTTTAGTATATTCACTGAGTTGTGCAACCAGAACTGTTATTTAATTCCAGAATATTTTCAACATCCCCAAAAGAAACCTTGCAACCATCGAGAGTCACTCCTCATTTCCTTCTGTCCCCAAAATCCCTGGCAACTGCTCATCTAATTGCTAACTATTGATTTGCCTATTCTGGACATTTCATATAAGTAGAATAATACAATGGATGCCCTTTTGTATCTCATTTCTTTCACTTAATATAATGTTTTCAAGCTTCATCCATGTTGTAGCATATATTAATACTTCGTTACTTTTTATTGTGAAATAATATTCCATTGCGTAGAAATACTACATTTTGCTTATCCATTCAATTGATGAGTGTTTGGGTTGTTTTCACTTTTTAGCTGTTATAAACAATGCTGCTGTGAAGACTTGAATAGAAATTTCTGTATGAACATGTTTCTAATTCTCTTGGGTATAAACCTATGAGTGGAATTGCTGGGAGACACATAACTTTATGTTTCACTTTTGGGGAACTGCCAAAATGTTTTCCAAAGAGGTGCATCATTATATATTCCAGTTATTTACATAACCAGCAACATATAAAGATTCCAGTTTCTCTACATCCTTTCCAACACTTGTCACTGTCTGTCTTTTTTATAATAGCCATGCTAGTGGATGTGAAATTGCATCTCACTGTGGACCACACAATAGTTTAACTATTAGGTTACCTGCCTGGCTCTTCTAGGAAGATGCAAACTTCATCTTTGGCATTCCTAGTGCCTGGCAGAGTGAATTACCTTAGAAGCATTATACAGCACGTGTTTTCAGAACACACTTTAGTCTGGTTTAAATCTATAGTAGTCAGAACTGAGATAAAAAACTTGAAACCTTTTTAATAGGCAAGCTTTGTCTTTATTTTATCTGCTTCCCTTTTTTTTTTTTTTTACCTAGGATGCAACCTCCTCCACCCTTCTTAGTGCCAGAAGGGATTTCCCTCAATTTCCTTTCACCCTTTGATCTAAGGGCAATGTTTTCAAATTTTACTGTGCTTTTTAGCAAATCAGATCTCTGGAGTCAACCCCCATCATTTCTGACTCAGCAGATCAAGAATAGAACTTAAAACATATGTATTTTTAACATGGTGCTAGGGAATTCTGATGCACATGGTTTGGGGCCTACACTTGGGGAAGGATTATCCCGAAGAAACAATCTAATGGATAACCCCATTTGTTAGCCACTTGCGAACTGCTCATTCTGAGATGCACATTCCTGTGATCATTAATATTAGAGCACATCTAGAAGGTGGTGTTTGTTGAGGCTGAAATGGAGCTTGTAGAACAGATGTATCACTGCTATGTTTATCCCAATCCACTACTCATCTCTACCCTCGCATTTTATTCCTGGTCTGGCTCTTGTAATTTACTTACTTTAAAAAAACTTAATAATGATCTCACTAGCCATAATGAAAACAAACTCAGAGATACTGGCATAATAAATTGCAAAAGATATGTATTTGTGTAGGAGCTAGAAAACACTGAGCAGCTTTTCAAAATGAACAGATAGTGTATTACCCCCAGGGAAAGATAAAGAGCCCTGTTGGAAATTTGCTCTGCCTTTCCTAAGGCTAATGTGTAGCTGAGAAAATTGGATTACATTTACAGCAGTGAAGTAGCTGTGTAAAGGCAAAACTAAATGAGGAACAGGGTGCCGACTATGCTTAATGGGCCCTGACACCTTGTAACAGACCATCCTTAAGAGCTAAGATTTTTCCTCCTGTTGCTTCTTCCTGTTGTTATGACAACAAGAACACTTTTATTACATAGATCTTGTTTTCTTCCTATGTTTGTTACAAACAGGAAATTGAATATAGCTAAGAGATAATTGAATATAGCTAAGAGATAATTATTTAAGTACTTCCATCTCTGATATTAAATAAGCCACAATTATGAAAAAAAATCTTAAAGTTTAGAGACTCCCTTTTTAATCTTTCAGAACATGTCAGTAGGGAAAAGTTCAAAATTATAAGGAATATATTTCTGCTGCATAAAAAAATGAAAATCAGTTTAATTCAAAATCTAAATTGGCTAAAATAATGAGACTGCAGCCTCTATTATTTGGAACATCAGATTAAGAATCAGAGATGATTGGTTTGTTATTAAGCACACCATTGTTTGCCTGTGTGAGCTTGAGAAACTGACTCCATTTGTAAAACAGCTACAGTAGCATTTGTTGATGTCCCTTTTTCAAATGCGTAACTATGTAAGTGACTCTGTTGTGTTCACTGAGTGTATATCTGCAGTTTTTAGTTCCTTTGTCCTCCCTGCCTTTCTCCCTTCCTTCCTTTCCTTCCCCTTTCCCAGGCTGCTGCTATCACTTCTCACATTCACAGAAGGTTTACCCTGAGCCAGGAACTATGGGAGGGGTTGGGGATATACTTAAGGCAATCCTGCCCTTGAGAAGGCTCATAATCTAGTCAGAAGGACAAATGGAGAAATCTCCAATAACAACATAATGTGATGAGTATTATGATAGCAATGTGAGCAGGGGCTGTGAACACACAGAGGACAACATGGTTACCCCTGCGGAAGAGTCAGGAAAGCAACACAGAGGCTGATCCATCATGACCTAAGTTAATGAAGCTGGGTTCTTCTACACAGGTCCTGCCATTGCTTGCTGGGTGCATAAGACCTTGACTCATGATGTTAGAAAACCTTATATGTGGAAAGTTGCTTAGGGAGATTATCTAGTCCAACCCTTTCATTTAGAGATGAAAAGCCTGAGATTTAGAAGTGATGTAATTCTCCTAGAATATTCAGCTATGGGAAATTCACGACAAGACCCCAAACTTCCTGCATCCCTGACTCCATATAATGCTTGGTTAGAATTGGCTGTCTTCACTATTTTAAATTCTTGGTTCCACTGAACACCACTGTGGATCTTCTATTATTCCATTATGAAATCAAGAAGCTATTTAAACACTATAAATGAGAGGAAGAGACAAGGAAGATGTTGTCTGTACATATACAAAAGACAAAATCAATATCAAATATATAAAGAACCCTTAAAACTTATAAGAAAAAGTCAACCACCAATGGAAAATGGGTGGGGGGGAGGGGGATGGGATTAACAGTAGCAAATATCTGTCAGGGGATGGGAAAACACTTCTTATCTACAGGGTGCCTGAATGAAACGTCATTGTACACCTAACCCTTAACTGTACCCCACAAAACCATAATAAAAAATACTGATTAATGAAGAAAAAAAATATATAAAATGGGAAATAAATAGCAACTAAAGAGGGGAAGAATAACCAAACAAACATGTGAAAAGACATTCAGCACTTTACATATATCAGCAAGGTAAAGCCTCAAAAGTATGACAATACCATATTTGCAAGGATGTAGAGAAACAGGAACTCCTGAATATTGCCTATGAAAATGTTATTTGGTACAACCACTTCAGAGAGCAAGTTGGCGATATCTACTAAAACTGACTATGAGTTCATATTACATTTCAACATTTCTACTCCTAAGTTTATACAAAAGAAAAACTCTTACATATGCACAAGGAATCATGAACAATCATGTTCACTGTAAGTATTGGTTGGTTGCAGTAATAAAATGTCAACAAAAATAAGCTAAGTAACAGAAGTATAAATAAATAAATTGTATTCAGTGCAATGAAGTGCTATACAGTGATTAAAAGTAAATGAACTGGAATGTGGATAAGTATGGATAAATCTCAAGAAGATAAATTAAGAGAGAGAGTGGGCTGCTGAAGGATACACACTGCATGGTTCCATTTACATAAACTTTGTATGGCAAAACAATGCCATATTTTTATGTTTACATATTTTGTAAAATATTCATTCATGGACATGATAAGCATCAAATTTAAGATAATGGAGTTTGAGAACTTTGAAACATCTGAGACATTACCTCTCTTGCCAGTTTCATCGATCCTGAGAGAAGACACAAGTCTCTTGGGTTGGAAACAAAGAACTTATCACTCTTGTCATGGCAAGCAGCAATAGCACACTTCCCCTTGCTCCCAAGTACCATGAAAGTGATCTGAACGGGCCCAGAGAGATACCTACATACATGTAGTGAGTTGCCCTACAGGAAAGGAACACTGAGCTTAGGAAACCCAAGCCTTTTATAATGGGCAGTAAGCCTGCCTTCCCGTTGTTCCAGAGGGTAACACTTTATTTTCTAAAGCCGTTTGCTATGGAAACATCCTTGAAATGAGAGTATTAAAAAATTACGGCCAGTGCTTTCCCTGTCAGATGTGCAGAAATCAGAAGAACTATAAAGGATCATCTCTCCAAAATGGTTACTTTTGAGAATGGAGGAAGAGGATCAGGGTGAGAGAAAATAGAAAGCTTGAACTTTTTATTTCTTAAGCTGAGTCTTGGGTATATAGATGCTTGCTGCATTATCTTCAACATTTGTTTAAATGTCTAAACTGTTTCATAAGAAGAAGAAAAAGGAAGCCATGATGTGCTGACCTTTGTGTTTGCCCACTCCTGAGCGACTAATTGTGTTTTTAAAGGCTCCTTTTTACTCAGGAATGTGGCAGTCTCTAAAACACACTCACATAGCCTTGCTGGTTTATTTGCCATGGTCTATACTTACTCTGGTGTTTGACCTGCTTATGCTAACTTCATAGATTAGAGCCCTACCTCCCATCTCGTTCTCTCACGCAAATGAAACTATATTTCAGGATGTGGTGATAGTTAGCTGCCTCTCTTTCAAGTCTCAGCCAGCTGCAGAACTTTGCATTGTCTTTGACCTCATTAACATTGTTCATTTCTCCATTTCTCTATCCTGAAAAAGAAAGACAGTCAGGGGATCCAGATGAAGGTGGTACTACATTGAACAGCGATGTGCTGGTCTTGATCCTGTTATCAGGTCAGATTCCTTCTGGAGACTAGAAGTCTGAAACTAAGGTGTCAGCAGAGCTGTATACCCTCTGAGACTGGGTAGCCTCCTTGTTGCTCTTCCTAGCTGCTGGCAGTGGCCATCGATGCTTGGCATTCCTTGGTTTGTGGCTGCATCACTCCCTTCTCTGCCTCTGTTGTCACATGACCGTCTTCCTATGTCTTTGTCTTTGCATGCTGTTCTCTGTGTGTGCGTCTGTGTCAAAATTTCTCTCTTCTTATAGGGATTTCAGTCACGTTGGATTGGGGTTCTAATGATCTCATCTTAACTTGATCACATCTGCAAAGACTGTACTTCCAAATAAGGTCACAGCACAGGTTCCAAAGGTTAGGACTTCAACATACACCTCTGGGACAGCACATCAATCCATACCATAATGTTTGTAGGAGTTTTAAGCAATAAATCATTCTCCAAAACTCTACTTTTCCCTGTCTTCTTATCTTCAACTTGCACTTACTTGCTGTTAAAGTAAATTAAAATGGAGGCCCAGCCTGAAGAATCCCTGAACAGACAAACCCAGTTAGGCCTCATAAATGTCCTTAATCTTGCTTGATTTGAAAACATGAGCCAGGCACAGTGGTTTATGCCTGTAATCCCAGCACTTTGGGAGGCTGAGGCGAGAGAATTGCCTGAATTCAGGGGTTTGAGATCAACCAGGGGATCTTGGTGAGACCTTGTCTCTACAGTAAATAAAAAAATTTAGCCGGGTGTGGTGGCACACACCTGTGGTTCCAGCTACTTTGAAGGCTGGTGTGAAAGGATTGCCTGAGCCCAGCAGGTGGAGGCTGCAGTGGCCATGAGCATGTCACTGTACTCCAGCCTGGGCCACAGAGTAAGACTCCAACTCAGAAATAAAAAAAAAAAGCATGAACAAAACTAAACTTGAGCTATTTCTTGTAAATATCTAAATCAAAGAAAAATGAAACTTAAGGCTAACCAATCAGAAGCCACACACTTACTAACAGTTACATATAGGGACTTTCCAACACAGTAGACCAAATAAGGCAACTGTATAACTGTAACCAATCAAATACTTTATTTGCTTTACTTTTATTTTCACCCTATCAAGGCCTTCTCCTTGTGTTCCTTTGGCTGAGACCCTGAAGCCACTTTTGGTTTGGAGCTGCCTGATTGATAAATCGTTGTTTGCTCCAATAAACTCTTTTAAAATTTTCATTGTGCCTCAGTTTACCTTTTAACACTGCCAAGATCCTTCATGGGCTTGTGTGTCCCAGCTGGGCTGAGTGAAGGTAGGACTTTTGGGAGAGTCCATTATGTGACTGTTGTATAAAAACAGCTGCCCCTGAGCAAACACCCTTGCAGTCCAGAATCCCTTTCTTATCAGAAGCTAGCAATTCTTATTCAATGAAGCATTTCATTCCAAGCTTTCATAACTACAGCAGGGAGCTGAGCTGCTCCAATACCAGGCTATTCTTTTTTTAAAAGATAAGCAAAGTTATTGATGTGACTGTTTAAGATTCTCTCGGCCTGATTCAGCCTTGAAAAACTATCTTCTGTACACTTAAGCCATGAAAGAAAGATATGTAAACCTGGATTTTATTTCTGGCACTAATGTCTACTAGCTGGGTGACCTTGGACAAATCACTTAAATTCTCCAGGCCTCAGTTTTCTCAATTGTAGAATGGGATCAGTAACACCCAGACTATCTTTCTCCCTGGGCTGTTTTGTCAGTCAAATGGAAGATGATATGGGACAGTGTTTTGTGACCTCATAGAACACCAGGCAGTGCAGAAAACAGAACTGTTTCCACTCCCATCCATTCATTAGTCAATCAGTTATTGACTGTCTACCATCATTGTGTGGAGACACACTTATAAGCCCAATCACCCCTGGCAAAGGAAAAGGTTGTGTGATCCATCGCACATGAGATATTAATTTCCTGTCACAGCTTGGCTTCCAGTAAGCATGGAACAGCTCATTCATCTAATTGAAAGAGCAGTTTACTCTTTCGGAGCTATACTTTTAAATCCTCAGCATTTTGTATTCAGAGCATTTTCCTAGGAAGAGTGCTTTCCAGACCTCATCTCACCATTTTCATTATGCCAACATCAATCTACACATAAATACGTTTACATATTTTGGTTCATGATCTAAATTTTATATTAAAATTTTCAATTCCAATAAAAACATGAGAAAGCATTCAAAAGAAATATAACCATTGGCAGAACAATACACAGTCAGACTCTGGCTACTTTAGGATGAACTTTGCTCATTCAATAATGGTTCTGGACACAGGAGACACATTAGCCAGCAGTGTGGACATAGTCACTCTCTTCTTTGAGATCAGAGTTTTGCATATGAGATGCCAATGAAACGAAGCTATCACATTAGCATTCATGTTCCTGTGGGAGTGTGTGCCATAGACTTTTGGGGAGAATATTTTCCTAAAGGATGAGTAGGAATTAAGAAAAAGTGGAGGAAGGACAGAGAAAGAGAAACATCCAAACAAAGGGAATTGTGTAGCAAACATAGGGAGGGGAAGAAGAGGGAGACAGAGTGAGAAGCATATTTGAAGAATTGAGAGGATATTGGTTTGGCTGGAGTATGAGATGAGTTAAGTTTCATTATAAACCGGAAGAGTGTTCTAAATTGTGTTAGGGAGGTTGGAGTTTCATTCTAAAGGCAGTAGAAAGCCTTTGGAAGGTTTTTGTTTTTGTTTTTGTTTTAAGATGTGAGGTACAATTCATGGTTAGGTATACAAATGTTCATTATGCAGGTACCCTTGTTGATGAAGTGTGCCTCCCTCCCCTGGCAGATTCCCACTACTGCCAATCCCAGCCTCCATGCCACCCCACCCCTGGAAGTTTCCCACTACTGCCAATCCTTTTCTTGTAGTATTATGATAATTGTTCAAGGTCCACTTGTGAGTGAGAACATGTGATACTCAGTTCCTTGTTTCTGTGATACATCACTCAGTATGATAGACTCTAAGTCCATCCGAGTTACTGTGAAGTTCATGATTTTGTCCTTCTTTATGACTGTGTAATATTCCACCATGTATATGTACCACTTTTTAAAAATCCAGTCCTCTTTTGATGGACAGCACCATCAAAACCAACATGGTTGGTTCCATGCTCTTGCTATTGTGAACAATGCTACAATAAACATATGCATGCAGGTATCTTTTTCATAGAGTGACTTGAGTTCTTCCGGGTATATTTCCAGTAGGGGGATTGCGGGGTCGTATAGAAAGTCAATTTTTAGATCTTTTAGGAATCGCCACACCATTTTCCACAGAGGTTGTACTAGTTTATACTTCCACCAGCAGTGTAGAAGTGTTCCCTTTTTGCCACATCCTCCCCAACATCTGTTGTTTTTTTGAGTTATTGATGATGGCCATGCTGACTGGAGTTAGGTGCTATCTCAGTGTAGCTTTAATTTGCATTTCTTTGCATTTGCTCAGTGAGGCTGAGCATTTTTTCATGTATCTGTTGGCTGCTCACATGTCTTCTTTTGAGAAGTGTCTATTCATATCTTTTGCCCACTTTGTAATGGGGATTTTTTTCCTTCTTTTCAGCCCATTTGAGTTCCTTGTAGATCCTGGATGTTAGGCCTTTATCAGACATACAGTTGGGAAATATTTTTTCCCGGTCTGTGGACTGTCTCCCTGCTCTCTTGATGCTTTCTTTGGCTTTGCAGAAACTTGTCAGTTTGAGGAGGTTTTAAGCGCCACCACCCTGTTCCCATGCTCATCCCCAGAAGCCCAATGTTGCCTTTATTGCTGCTGAACAGCTGCTTCCTTGTATCATTGGCTCACAAGTCAAAGTCTGGAGAAAGCAGATCTGATTAGCAGCACCTAGGCCACATGCCCATGCCAGAACTTGGTGTGGGTGCAGGTGGGAAGGGGAATGAGAAAGCAAGAAACTCTACCTCCGGCTGAGACTCATCAAATGGGGCATTCCCTCAAACACATAGGAATGGGATTTGGATACTGGGCAATAAAAACACGGCTGAGCTCCTCTACACTTGGGACCCTTTTCACATGCAGTAAATACCAAGTCTATCCTACAAACAATTGCTCCACAGACCACACTTTGGGAAATGCTGTCCTAGATACTTTTCACTAGAACATTGCTATCAAGAGAGATATGTCTCGAAGACCCTAACCTGGGCTGCCTTTGCCTGTCACTCCAAATGCTAACCATCTTCTGTCTCTCCAGGTCTCTCACAGTTTTTGCATTAGTTTCTTAGTCCCACTGGCCTCTCTCTGGTTTTAGGCATACCAGGCTTATTCCTTGGGAGCCAGCTGGCAACCTGGGTTGGTTCCCAGTCCTTGCAGGTATCTGAGTGTGCTCATTTCCTAAGCAAGATTCCTTTCCTTCTTATCTTTCCTATCTCTTTCTCTCTGTCTCCTAGGTCTCCTCCTGTGAGGGAATTGAAGAGGAAAAAATAATTATGTACGATTTCAGACAGAACTTGAGGATCCATTCCCTGGGTTTTATTAAATGTTGATTGATTGTACTGTAGGTAAGTTTCTTCTAGAACGATTCTGGGGCCTACTTAATTAATGCTCTGAAGATGGAAAAGCAGCATGAAATTATTGTTATGATTTTGTAAGAGTTATGATCTGATGTTTATCAGCTATTTCTGTAATAGAATTTACTGCCAGATGGGTGCCATTTATAACTTTAAATAAGTATTTGTCAGGATATAAGTATTACCTAAAGGAAACTGCTTTCTCAACGAGACAAAAACCGATCATTTACAAACATCTTCCTCTTCAAAGTCTCTAAAGACAATTTTTTGAGACAAGCCTAAAGGGTTTCAGGGAAGGCCATGTGTAAGAGAGAAAAGTATTTCTAACTGTGAAATGAACACTGTGGCAGAGAAGATATATACTTTTTTAATTACTCTGATGCTTGGGTGAGATGCAGCTCTTAAATGAGCAGAGACAGAAGACTCCAGCACCCCAACCTTCTCCTTTGTCACATCATGACCCCTGCCTAAGTCTAGGTCCACATAGCTGTTTTTCAACAAATGCCCTAGCTTGAGCACACCCCATGAGGGTGTTTGGTGGAGTTGCTTTTAGGGCTACTCAGCATCCAAAACCCTTGCATGTTTTAGAGAAATCGTCCCTACTCCACCCCACTGTGTAAGTTTTGTGAGGCCAGGCTGCCTATGAACGTCAAAAGATCAGATACATGACCCATGTTCAGACGGTTGGATGTACTCACTTGGTACTTTCAGTTGTGAGTAAATGACTCAAAGAGGAAGGGAGAGTTAAGAATTCACTAGCAGCCGGGCTCGGTGGCTCAACCTGTAATCCCAGCACTTTGGGAGGCTGAGGCGAGTGGATTGCCTGAGCCCTCAAGTTCAAGACCAGCCTGGGCAACTTGGCGAGAACTCATCTCTACAATAAATCAAAAATTAACTGGGTATGGTAGCGGGTGTCTGTAGTTCCGGCTACTTGGAAGGCTGAGGCAGAAGAATCGCCAGAGCCCAGCAGGTCAATGCTGGGATGGTCGTGAGTATGCCACTGCACCCCAACTTGGGTGACAGAGTGAGACTCCAACTCAAAAAAAAAAAAAGAATTCACTGGCAATGGTGAAACTGATGCTGGGTGGGGTGCAGCACAAAACTTGTGGATTCTTTGGTTCAACCCTAAGATGAAGTTTCGAGTGGCCAGCAAAGTTTTAAAATGAAGTTTATTAGCAAGAAGAGAGAGGAAAGAAAGGACAGGAGAAAGTTTTGTATCAGAAAGGCCAGGTAAGTCTTTCTCTCAAAAAAGAAAGACTGTGCTTTTGCTCTTAACTAAGAAGCAAGATGTATTTTCATAGTAATTGATATGCTAAAGAGGGTGGGACACAGGTCACTGCCACTCTGGAGAAATTGACATCTCTCTGCTTCTGATGAGTGGAGAGGTGGCCTCATTTCTGGGTCTTTTGATTCCCGGTTCAGGAGATGGAGTTTTCTTTTGACAAGCTGAGGGGGTGGGGCGGACTGGGAGTACACATTGAATTCCCATTCCAGCCCGTAGGACGGTTCAGCCTGATGGCAGGATGTCTGGACACTTTCTAAAACCTGCCTACAAGAAATGTATCTATCTATACCTATCTTGCACTCATTACACACCTCAAAACCAATGGGGTACATATCAGCAGGGCCAGGGATGACCACATCTAATGGCATGGAGGCGGTGGTGCCATGGGCAGAATCCTGACCAAACCATTCCTGGTGTACAATTGTTGCTAAGTTTCCTGAAGCTTGGTTTCCCTTGGTCCCCAAATGCCGTCAGAGCCTGGTAACTCAGGCTTGTGAGCCACTTGATGTCCTTCTAATAAATATTTTTATTCTTATGTTAGTCAGTTGATTTCTGTTGTTTGTAACCAAGATTCTGAGCCCACGTCTTCTCTCCTTCCTGGTCCTTTCACTCACACCCCACAGCTATTTTACGGTCTCCCTATCCACCGACCTCCCTAGACCTTCGTTGCACACTTAGACTTTGCCACTACCTGTCGCTCTCATTAGCCCCCGGTTTTTATCCCTGAGTTACTCAGCTCAATGTTGTCTTTCTTCTAGAAAGCTATAACTCTTCCTCCCTGGTGAAAGCAGTGTGGAGAGAGAGGGACGACAAATACAGGATTTTTTTTATATGGTCCATAACATATGGTTCCAGGTAGGAGGTTAATTAAGACAGTTGTGAGTCACTTTGTCTACAAAAGGGCAGTTAAATCTAGAGGGACAGAAACATTCGGTTAGTCCTGTTTGTCATGGCTTATCTTCATGGTCGCTCAGTGTAGATCCAGAAATACCAGTTCTCAGGAATAATACTGCCCTGATCTCCAAGCTGCTTCATGCCTAGCACAAAGGAAGATCCCAGCGTTGATGAAAATAAAAACACACACACACACACACACACACACACACACACACACACACACGATTGGCCCTCTGGTATCCCCAGGGAGTCAGAGTAAGTTTATGGTTAGTGGGCAGCTGTGGCTCTTTGAAACACTGAGGAAAATTTGGCAACTTCACAGTTTTACTTATTGTCCAACCTGCTTGCCTGGTACACAGATAAATGGGCTTGGACAATTCATAGAGGGAAAAAAAGTCTTGTTTCAGTTTTCAGTAATCATAGAGGAGTCAGACATAAGGCTCTTACTTTGCATGGTCAAAAGACATGGTGTGTGAAAATATGACTATGGTATTTTAATTTTTTTTTTTCTGAGTCAGAGTCTCACTCTGATGCCCAGGCTACCTCAACCTGCCAGGCTCAGGCAATCCTTTCACCTCAGTGTCTCAAGTTGCGGAGACTACAGGCATGCGCCTGTAAATAAATTTTTTGATTTATTGTAGAGACAGGCTATCACCATGTTGTCCAAGCTGGTCTCAAACTCCTGGGCTCAGGCAATCTTCTTGCCTTGGCCTCCCAAGTGCTGGGATTACAGGTATGAGCCACCACGCTTAACTAAAATTATTTTTTATTGTTAATAAGCATAACAGATGTGCTTTTATGGGAGCAAGAGTGTAGCTGAAATATCCCGAGGAAATATCCTTAGGAACCTGAATTACATTCCTGACTGTGCATCAAACTATTTACATGATTTTGGCAAGTAATTTATATTGCTGCCTCTCCGTTTTCTCTCTTGTAAAGTGAGAGGAGATGGACTAATGTAAAAGGTCTTTGAGCTCTTAAGTTTAAAATACAATTACCTTGTTTTCTCATTAAAATATCTTATTAATACTTTATGGAATAAAAATTTTAAAATAAATAAATTAAATTAAGTACAATTACCTCTTTCTTATAGTTTCAAAGAATATTTTATATAAACTTATTTTAGTGATGGAAAAAGAACAAAGAAAAGTTTCAAATTAAGTCCAAATATATTTCTGCAACTAGGCAGACTTGGCAAGGATAACCCTGATGACTTGAAAACAGGAAATGATGGCACATGAAATCAACACAAATATATACTGCTGAAATAACATGAGTTCTTCATCTTCCACCATTTCTGTTATTAAAAATCTATAACAAAATCTTGATAATTGGAAGATCAGTTCTCTAGTAACTGAGATTATTCATCATGACTCTTAATTAGAAAGTAAGGAACAAACCTTATCTCCTGAGATGAAGAAGATAGAATATTTTTGTAATTATCAAAGTCTCAAACAACCAGATGAGAAGTGAGGGGACCTTGATGGGCTGACCATGCTCACAAGAGATTTGAAAGACAAAAGGATGGACGAAGCACAGAGACATAAGATATATAGGAAAAGGGAGCAGCAAGAGAGTGGTAGAGATCAGAGACGCTTGCAGCAAAAGGGAAGGTTGAGACTGGTTTTAAGAGCTGAGCACCAGGTGTGGCGTTGCTTCATAGTCTTTGGTCCAAGGCAAGCTGTAAATGCAAACATGTACACAATGCTATAAAACTAAAAATATAGGGAGATCTTTTCAACAAACAGTGCTGGAACAACTGAACAAAATATACAAAAAAAAACTACACAGAGACCTTGTACTCTTCACAAAAATTAACTCAAAATGTATCATATACCTAAATATAAAATGAAAAACAATAAAACGTCCAGAAGATAACATAGGAGAAAAATCTAGTTGACCTTTGATTTGGTGATAGCTTTTTATATATACCACCAGACGCATGATCCATTAAAAAAATTGGTAAGTGGAACTTTATTAAAATAAAAAAGTCTGCTCTGTGTAAGATACCCGGAATTACAGGCGTGCGCTACCACGCCCGGCTGATTTTTTTATTTATTGTAGAGATGAGGTCTCACTGCCCAGGCGGGTCTCGAACCCGTGGCCTCAGGCAATCCACTCACCTCAGCCTCCCAAAGGTGCAGGACCACAGGCTGGGCCACTGAGCCCGGCTTGAGCACTTTTTCATGTGTCTGTTGGCTGCCCGTCTATCTTCTTTTGAGGAGTGTCTATCCATGTCTTTTGCCCACTTTTTAATGGAGCTGTTTGTTTTTTGAGGACAAGGAACTCTTAAAGCTCAACAATAACAAATCAAGCAACCCAATTTTAAAATAGGCAAAAGATCTAAACAGACACCTCACCCGAGAAGACATATAGGTGGCAAGCATGCATATGAAAATATGGTCAATAGCATAAGCCATCGTGGGATTGCAAATTAAAACAGCAATGAGACACCACCACATACTTACTAGACTGGCTAAAATCCAAAACACTGATAACGCCAAATGCTGATGAGGATGTGGAGTAACAGGAACTCTGATTCGTTGCTGATGGGAATGCAAAATGGTACAGCCACTTTGGAGGAAAGACAGTTTGATAGTTTCTTACAAAGCTAAACATAGTTTTACTGTATTATTTAGCTTTCATATGCCTAGGTATTTACCCAAATGAATTGAAAACTTATGTCCACACAAAAACTTGCACATAAATTTTACAGCAACTTAATTCATAATTGCCAAAAATAGAAAGCAACCAAGAAGTCTTTCAATAAGGAAATGGATAAACACTGTGGTATATCTTGACAATGGAATATTATTCAGTACTAAAAAGAAATAAGCTATCAAGCCATAAAAAGTCATGGAGGATCTTTAAGTATATATCACTAAGTAAAAGAAGCTCATGCTGTATGAGTCCAACTGCTGGGAAAACAAAATTTGACCTCTGTCCTCTTAGGGTCCTGGCTGATCTGAAAATTAAAATAGACCTAGGATAGATTAATAGGAGTGTGGGAACAAGAGGGACTTTATTTTAAATGCTAATCTGCTATGTAACTTCTGACAAATCCTGAGTCCAGGAATGTCTCTGAAACCACTTATATAAAATGAATATAAGACCACAAGGTTAGACTTGTCATAAGTGCCTGAATTCTGTTGGGATTTGAACATAGCTAAATCATAAGGTTCTCTTTGTTCTTTTCTCCCTCCATGTATATCCCAGCCCCAGGGGCTAACTACAAGATTAACAGTTTGTTTTTCCTTTGAAGAACAATGGGCTGTGGGTTATGCTGACCTCCTGATGATATCCACAAGTTTAATCTGCCAAAGGCCATGAGTACTTTTAATCACCAGGTAGTCTCCCTCTCATATCTATTGTTCACAAGGTTTTTAACTTCCCCAATTGCTCCTATGGATATCATAACCCTAAGGCTGGTGTTTGAGACCTTTTTCAGACAGTGTATTCTGGTCATCAGATGCCAACCGGACCAATGACTCATGACCCCCACTCAGAAACTGACTAGACACAGGAAGACAATCTCGATGCTCTGATTTCATCCACAACCAATCAGCAGTCCCAATTTTCTAGCCTCCTGCCCACCATTAAAAGCCTTGGCCTTTGAATTCTCAGGGAGGCGGATTCGAGAAATATCTCCTGGCCTTCTCACTCAGCTGCTTTCCCACTCATGATGATAAGAATTTTGCTTTCCTTTTTAGCATGGGAAGGGCATCTTTCACGTGGAATTTCATTTCATGCTTTTAAGAAACAGAATGAAGGTCAGAGTGATCTTGCACCTGTTGTTTTTCAAGTGCCTTTGACTCAAAATAGTCAATATGACATATTTTAGAGTGGCATGTTCTGAACTTCTTTATAACTTTATGACATTCTGGAAAACTACAGAGACAGTAAAAACTCAGTGGTTACCAGGGGTTTGAGGGAAGGGAAGGAAGAATTAATTGGTGAAATACAGGGGATTTTCAGAAGGTAAAACTATTCTGTACAATACCACAATGGTGGATACATGACATTTTGCATTCCTCAAAATCTATAGAACTGTACAACATCAAGAGTGAACCCTAATGTAAACCATAGATTTTTAGTTGATAATTTTCAGATCAGCCAGGACCCTAAGAGGACAGAGGTCAAATTTTGTTTTCCCAGCAGTTGGACTAAATACAAATTTTGTTTTCCCAGCAGTTGGACATAAATACAATAATGTATCAATATCGGTTCATAATTAGTGTATCACAATGATGCAAGATGTTAATAATGGGAAACTGTGTGGGAGTGGAGTGGGGAGAAGGTGTCAGTGAGAAACCAAATTAAGCTGAAACACTTTTGTAACCTGGGTTAGGCATACTATTACTAAAACACCCTTGAAAGTCCAAGATATCAACTATAAGTACCCTATAAGCCGTAGAATGCTTTTGCTCAGGACAACACACTACTTCATGATGCTAAATAAGCTTTAATTTTGCTATCATTTTCAGAAACAAAGTGTTTTATCCAAACACTTAGAGTTTAAACAAAACACAGGTGATCTTTACCTTTAAATACTTTCATACGTACATTTTAACACCCTTGGCCAGCCTTGAGATCAACTATAGAAGGCTAGGTTTAAAAGAAAGTTTCTTAAAATTATGTTTGAGAACTAATTCCTAAAATATTTTTCAGTGGTCAAATAAAGAGAAAGTTTCCCAGTTCTTGGGAGCTGTGACAGAGAAGTGTATCACTCATAGTTTTCTTATCAAGAAATAAGGCTGTATTAAACTTTTTCTGGACACACTTTTCAATATGATACCTTTAAATCAGTTTCACTCTGTTACAGTCTGAGTAAACACTCAGCTGCTATCTCTCAATGTCAATAAATTGAGAGGCAGGGAACTGGCAGAAAAGTTTATTTCTGAATTCAAATTCAGGGAGCAGAACCTGGCTCCTTGCATTTTTGGAACAGGTCTTGCTTGCCACTTGAGTTCCACAGTCCGTTTTTATAAGTTTAGGGTTGCTGGTACCTACACATTGAATACATGACTGACAGAAAATTGTATGCAAGTTTCAGTTGCATTTTGTTAACAGTAACATTTATGGTCCACATTCCTGGTGCCAGCTACTCAAAGGTAGCTCACAGTGTTATCAGTAACACCAAACTGAAGAGTTGAATAAGCTTGTCATAGAGTAAGGGAATTAACAGAGCCTATTACAAAGTAAAACATTATTCACTACAACATATTGTCGATTAGTAGTTATAACACACAAAAAGTTATATAAATTATAAGGCTTATGGTTACATTAGTGCTATATTTTCAAATCTATGGCCACTGATAAAAGGGAGTGAATAAGTATTCATCTCTCTCAGTTGAATGAGCACAGTCTGCAGGGGATATGAGCTTGTTGAAGAAACTTAACAGGGATTGTATAGGAGACATGGGGATACACTTTCTTTGCTAATTCTCAAGACTGCAGGTACATGTAGGCCCACTAGAATAGTATGCCTTTCTTTAAGGGTGTAGCATATGGACAAACAATAGTGGGTTTCTGTATCAACTCTTCTTGTTCAAACCATTAAAATATGTCCTGCTCAATCTTATACAAAATTAGCATTTCTATCCTTCTCCCTAACAGCAAAGCCAATTTCCTTATCTATTATTACTATTGAAAATAAACTGAGTGAATGAGAATTTACAATAAGGGGTTATCTCAGCAAACACATTTTTTTTTTTTTTTGAGTTGGAGTCTCAGTCTTGTCCAGGCTAGAGTACAGTGGCACGCTTATGGCCACCGCAGCCTCAACCTGCTGGGTTTAGGCAATCCTTCTGCCTCAGCCTTCCAAGTAGCTGGAACTATACAGATGCTCGCCACCATGCCCAACTAGTTTTTATGATTTCTTTGTAGAGACAAGGTCTTACCAAGTTGCCCAGGCTGGTCTCGAATCCCTGGGGCTCATGCAATCCTTTTGCTTCGGCCTCCCAAAGTACTGGGATTACAGGCTGAGCCACCGCACCCAGTCTCAGTAAATACATTTTAAATAATTTTATTATTAGTAACATTTAACATATAACTTCCAATTGCTGTATAATGCTTACTTTTAATTTTTCCTCTCCAAGAATGAAATAGTATTTTTTTTTTTTTTTTTGAGTTGGAGTCTCACTCTGTCGCCCAGACTAGAGTGCAGTGGCCGCTCCCGGCCACCGCAACCTCGACCTGCTGGGCTCCGGCGATCCTTCCACCTCAGCCTTCCAAGTAGCTGGAACTACAGGCACGTGCTACCACGCCCGGCTAGTTTTTGATTTATTGTAGAGATGAGGTCTTGCCAAGTTGCCCAGGCGGGTCTTGAACCCATGGGCTCAGGCAATCCACTCACCTCAGCCTCCCAAAGGCACGGGATTACAGGCTGAGCCACTGAGCCCGGCTTGAAATAGTATTAAAAATTTTTTTTTTTGCTTAGAAATGTGTTTAAGTGAATTAAAAATTGTACATATTTGTACATATTTATGGGATGCAGTGTAATATTTCAGTACATGCATATAATGTGTAATAATCAAATTGGGGTAATTAGTATATCTATCACCTCAAACATTTATCATATCTTTGTGTTGGGAACATTAAAAATCCATTATTCTAGCAATTTGAAAATATACAGTAAATTGTTGTTAATTATAACTGTGCTATAGAACATTACAATGTATTTCTCCTATCTGGCTGTAATTTTTTATCCTTTAACCAGCTTTGATCTATATCCTTCCCTCTACCCTCCCCAGCCTTTAGTAACCACTGTTCTACTCTTCTATTTCTTTGAGATCAACTTTTTTAGCTTTCACATATGAGTAAGAACGTATAGTATTTGTCTTCCTATGCCTGGCTAGTTATTTCACCTAACTCTAAGCTCATTCAAGTTGCTGTGGTGACAGTATTTCCTTCTTTTTTAATGGCTGAATATTATTCCATTGTGTATATATATAACCACATTTGATTTATCCATTAATCTGCTGATGGACACTTAGGCTGATTCCCAATCTTGGCTGCTGTGACTAGTGCCGCACTGAACATGGGAGTGCAGATATCTCTTAGACATACTGATTTTCTTTCCTTTGGATATATTACTCAGTAGTAGAATTGCTGGATCATATGATAGTTTCATTTTAAGTTTTATGAGGAACCTCAATACTATTTTCCAGAATAACTCGACTAATTTACATTCTCACCAACAGCTTGCAATTCTCCTTTTTTCTACATCCTCGCCAGTATTTGTTAGTTTTTGTCTTTCTTATCATAGCCATCCTAACTGGGATAAGATGATATCTCATGATTTTCATTTGCATTTCCCTGATGATTAGTGATGTTGAGCATTCTTTCATATACCTGTTAGCCATCCGTATGTCTTCTTTTGAGAGAAGTCTATTCAGCTAATTTGCCCATTTTAAAAATTGAATTATTTGTTTCCATTGCTGGTGAGTTGAGTTCCTTGCATATTCTGGATATTAATCTCTTATTGGATGAATAGTTTGTGAGTATTTTCTCCGGTTCTGCTGGTTGTCTCTTGCCTGTTTTTTCCTTGTTGTGCAGAAGCTTTTTGGTTTGATATGCTTCCCCCAATGAATGTTCTTGGTGCCTTTTATTGACAATTAACTGTTAACTGTAAATACATAGATTTATTTCTGGGTTCCCTACTCTGTGGAACTCTGGCTTTTAACATGAAAATCAATAGCTTCTCCTATATAAGCTATTTTTACACACATTCTTAGAAACATACTATATATGGAAGCCAAAAGATCTCAGACTGAGAACTTAATAGAATACAATGTTGTTCTTATTGCTGACTTCAGTTTTTAAATAAAATACAGGTCTTCAGGCTTTTTTTTCCACAAGCCTAACCAACTTATGTACTAAAAAACCACAAAGTTTCCATTTTCAAAATATCAAGTTAAGGAAAAAAAGCAATGATTATAATGTGTGTGTGTGTATGTGTGTGTGTGTGTTCAGTGAAATAGAAAAGACTGATTGATTCTATTATCTGGCAGATCCATGATATGTTTAATGTTTTATTTTACAAATAAGCAGAAAGAATCGAGGGATCTCATTTCAAATAGCTCATCAGATGTGCCTTTGAATCACTCGGGTACTGTGTTGGTGTGTTGGCAAAGAACTTCTGTTAGCTCCAGAGTTAAACAATGTAGAAAGAGCTGGTTAACATACTCTGGGGTGCTACATGGCAACGTGTGATAACATCAACACTGTGTGATGATTTCTATTTGAGAAAAAGAAAGTAATGCTGGCATCTTTTAGCAGCAAAGAGGCTCCAAGTTGTACCAGTATCTTCAAGTCCCTGGATCTTTTAAATTCAAATCCAAAGTGAATGGCATAGAAGATACTTCAAATTACAAGCAGGAAAGGAAGAAAGGTTGAACATCTCTGCATAGTGGATCAGATGCCTAAAATATCCTCTTAGAAGGGACCTTTGCAGCAGTAAAAAAAGAAAACAAAACAATAACCAAAAAGTCAAAGCCAATATGATAGCAAGCTTATTGACATGGCACTCAGCAGGGATCCCAGAAAAAAAAAGAAAAAAACGGAATTGGAATACAAGTTCAGCATACATGACAAGAGTGTAGGAAAACAAAACAAAACAAAACAACTTTCAAGCAGTGGAGAGCCCCTATAGGAATATTCTCAAAAAGAAAAAAAAGTAGTTTTTAAGAAAAAGTGAAGGACCAGGTGCAGTGGCTCACACCTGTAGACCCAGCGCTTTGGGGAGCCAACGAGGGAGAATTGCTTAAGCCCAGAAGTTGGAGGCCAGCCTGGACAATGTAGTGAGACCTCATCTCTATTATAAATAAACAAATACATTTATACACATTTTTTTAAAAGAGAAAGTAAAGTTTTCATTTGTTTGCTTATATAAGACAAAAAGGTAGAACTGTTCATCTTGGCAAGAAGTTTATCCTACTTGTCTACAGTTAAGAAGAAAAAAATCAGCTGGGCACAATGGCTCATGCCTATAATCCCTGTACTTTGGGAGGCAGAGGCGAGAGGATTGCCTGAACTCAGGGGTTCGAGACAAGCCTGAGCGACTTGGTGAGATCTCGTCTCTACAATAAGTTAAAAGAAAAAAAATTAGCCGGGCAAGTTGGTGCACACTTGCAGTTCTAGCTACTTGGAAGAATGAAGCAGAAGGATTGCCTAAATGCAGCAGGTCGAGGCTACAGTGGCCATGAGCAAGCCACTGCACTCCAGCCTGGATGACAGAGTGAGACTCCAGCTCAAAAGAAGAAGAAAGAAGAAAGAAGAAGAAAGAAGAAGAAGAAGAAGAAGAAGAAGAAGAAGAAGAAGAAGAAGAGGAAGAGGAAGAGGAAGAGGAAGAGGAAGAGGAAGAGGAAGAAGAAGAAGAAGAAGAAGAAGAAGAAGAAGAAGAAGAAGAAGAAGAAGAAGAAATCACTACCTGACACATGACAGGAAAATATCAGAACAATGAATATTAGTGCTTGAATAAAGATAAAAAATGAAATCCCGTCTTCTTATTATCAATGGGGAAAATAAAGCTTAGGGAAGAAAAAAGATTTGCTGAAGGTCTACAGGTAAAGAGCTAAAAATATACATCTCCTGGCACCCCACCCGGTGTTCTTCCTCAATATTGCTCTGCCTGTTAGTTGTTTGTTGTCTTTGCCTAGGTAAATATAAAACATGTTTATTATGAAATATTGAGAAAATACATAAAAGTACAGAAAGGAAGATTAAAATATCCTGCAATCTCACTGCCCAAAAGTAAAGCAAAGTTTATCATCTTTCAGAAACCACAAATGAAAACCTATATTATAAAAAATAACCGGAGAACTCAACAGTCCATGACTTGAAATGGATGAAATCGTGGACCTAAAATCAGACACTCAGGAGTCTTTGCCTTAGCTCTCACTAATATAGTTTGTTTCACAATTCTGGCTTTCAGTTTCTCATGAAAAAGAAATTATATGCGTATTTCTTTAACTGCACATTGAAAACTGAGAATTACCATTTTTACTAAATGGTCTAGGGGCAGATCTGCTTGGTACCCCACAGATCATCTAGATGATAGAACACAAGAGATGACTAGATGATAACTGGTAATACTGCTCCAGAATGTTCTATACTTCCTGAAGTATCCTTACACTCATCCCAAAACTGAGGCCTAGAAAACCCCCTTCAGTTTAACTGCTGCTTGCATTTTGGCCTCATGAATTCTCAAAACTAATCAAAATTCCCTTCCCAGATAAAGCTCTGCCTGAGGAAAAGCTGAGGAAGTAGAATCCAAGTTGAACAGGATAGAGAATATAGGGACAAAGGAAAGAGAAAGTCTCCCTAAAATGGGAGAGGAATTGGAAGGATCTTTGGAAGCAGATCTCAGAAAGATAATCACGTTTTGATTATTTCACAAACACAACAGAAGAAAGCTATCCAAATCTACATTTCCCTTCTAAAAGTAAGAAATGCTCACCTAATGCAACATGAGCAATAGCCAGACTACAGTTAAATCTCATATAAAGTCACTATAAGTAAAAGAGAATAAGAAGCAGAAAATGTCATTACAAATGAACATATGCCAGAGAGCCATGTCTATAAAACATGAAAATTGCGGCCTATTTTTTAGTGGAGTTTTTAAATTATGAAAAATTTAAAAACCAAGAAGGAAAACATAAATAAGAATTTCAAAAATTCAGAAATGAAATCACTGGAGAAAATAAAGATCTGAAAAAGAAGTGGCAGAACTTAGAAATAAATTAAAAATTTTTCCATAAATGATTATTAAATTTGAAGGAGCTCAATAATATAATAAATAACTTTATAATGTTTTAAGGAAAATAGAAAGTGAAAGAGAGGAAAAAAACTTTCATATTCTGTCAAGAGGCCAGGTGTGGTGGTTCACACCTGTAATCCCAGCACTTTGAGAGGCAGAGACGAGAGGATTGCTTAAGCTCAGGAGTTTGAGACCAGCCTGGGCAACTTGGCAAGAATTCATCCTTACAATAAATAATACATAAAAATTAGCTGGGCATGGTGGTACACACCTGTAGCCCCATCTACTTGGAAGGCTGTGGCAGAAGGATTTCCCGGGCCCAGCAGGTTGAGACTGCAGTGGCTATGAGTGTGCCATGCACTCCAGTCTGGGAAACAGAGCAAGGCTCCAACTAAAAAAAAAAAAAATTTTAATTAAAAAAAAGAAATTCTGTCAGAAAAGAGATTAAAATAATTCTTTAAAAATTGAGTTCTAGAAAACAACAAAAATGGAATTTTTCTTTGAAAAACTTGCCCATGGCAGGTCTTTCTGCCACGAATCCTTCTTCTTCCTTTTCCTTGCTAACAAACTTTGAAAAAAAAAGAAAAGAAAACAACAAAGAAGGGCCAACATAAACGGAGGATGAGGGAAGGGAACATATGATAGAATAAGTTTATTAATTTATTTATATAGGTATTAACTAGGTATTAACAACATAAGTATAAAGGGAATTCCTAAAAAACAGATAAGCATTGGAACAGACTTTTTGTTGTTTTTTTGTTATGGTCTCACTCTGTAGTCCAGACTGGAGTGCAGTGGTATAATCACAGCTTATTGCAGCCTTGACTTCCTGGGCTCAAGTGGTTTTTCTACCTCAGCCTCCCAAGTAGCTGGGACTACAGGCACACACTACCATGTCTAGCCAATTTTTTTATTTTTCATTTTTTTTGTAGAGATGAGTTTTCACTATGTTGCCCAGGCTGGTCTTGAACTCCAAGGGTCAAGCAATCCTCCCACATTCACCTCCCAAAGTGCTGAGATTACAGGTGTGAGCCACCACACCCAGCCTAATATAAAGACTTATTTAAGAAAACTTTTCTAAATTAGCAAACAATAGAACTAAATATTGAAAAATTATACCACATATCTGGGGAAAACGGTACTACTTCTTATAGTCTAGTAAAATAATTAGATTTTAAAGAAAAAGGGAAAATTTGTTTCAAGAATCCAGGCTGAAAAATAAAGTTACTTACAAAGAAAAAATCATTTTGTCATCAATTTTGCCAGAAGACAAAAGAGTAACATATTTAAAAACTCAAAGAAAAAATGTGAGTCAAGGATTTTATATCCAACCAAGCAGACCATCAAGTATGAAAGCTGCAGATAAACTGTTATATATAAGAAAAAACTCTGGGAATATTGTTCCTCTGGGTCCTTCCTGAATTAATATCTGATGCATAAGATTTGGACAATCAAAATGATGGTAGACCATTAACAAGGACTAGAATTTTAAGTATATATATGTACATATAGAACTAAGACTAAAAGTTGGTTATCAGGGAGATATTGTAACTCATGTTGGCTATCTGCTCTAACTATGCAGATACAACTAACCAAAAACGGAGGATGAGGGAAGGGAACATATGATAGAATAAGTTTATTAATTTATTTATATAGGTATTAACTAGGTAATTGAATATGGTGGTTAAAGAAAGACCATGAGAAAATATTAGCTAATTTCAGGATTGCTCATCATTGAGAATCAATAGATAATAGATAAAAATAGAGAATAAGGATATCTTATAAATGTATTAGTAAACAAGAAACCATTAGAACAAAGACAAAAACTTCATTTCACAAAGCACATTTTGGATTGATGCCATGGATCATACCTGTACTCCCAGCACTTTGGGAAGCTGAAGTTGTAGGATTGCTTGAGGCCAGGAGTTCGAGACCAGCCTGGGCAATGTGGTGAGATCTCATCTCTATAAAAAATTTAAAAATTAGCTAGGCATGGTAGCACATGCTTGTAGTCCCAGCTTCTGGGAAAGTTGAGGCAGAGATATTGCCAGGCTAATTTTTTTGTTTTTTGTAGAGACAAGGTCTCTACCATGTTATAAAATATTAAATGGTTGCTTATAGAGGAAGAGAGGGAAGGAGTGCAAAGGATAAGGACAAAATCTAGGTTTGAATATATCATATTTTACAAATTTTTGTTTTGAATTTTTAAACAAAATTAAGAAACAGTCTCTAAATTCAGAAGTAAAATATAACAATGAACCCAACAAGTTGATAGCATAACTTCATTAAAAGAAACTATGCTATATTACTTTAAAGCATAGTAATTTGACTCAACACCTATGGTGAAATATAGTTTAAGGTTAAAAGATACTGTAAGAATAAATCTTAAACTGTGTGATGGTTAATATTAGGTGTTAACTTGACTAGATTGAGGGATGCTTAGATGACTGTTGAAGCATTGTTTCTGAGTGCATTTGTAAGGGTGTTGCCAGAGGAAATTGACATATGAGTCAGTGGACTGGGAAAGAAAGACCCTCCCTTAACATGGGCACACATGGTCCAGTGGGCTGCCAGCCTGGCTACCACAAAAGCAAATAGAAGAAGAGGGATAAGTAGCTTGCTAATAAGTAGCTTGCTGAGTTTCCTCCTGCTCTCGCTCTCTCTCTCTCTCTCTTCCCTGGTGGGAGGCTTCCTCTCTTCCTGCCCTTGGACATCAGACTCCAGATTTTTTTGGCCTTTGAACTCTGGGACTTGTAAAGTGGCCTCTTGAGTTGTCCGTGGCCTATTTCAGCCTTCTGGTTTTTGAAGCTTTTGAACTTGAACTGAGCCATACTACTGGCTTTTCTCATTGCCCAGCTTGCAAAAGGCCTATCATGGGACTTCACCTTCTAATTGTGTGAGCCAATTCTCCCTAATACAATTCCTTTTATATATACATATATCCTAGTGGTTTTCTGGAGAACCCTGACTAATACAAGCTATTTCCAATAATCTTACTATTGGTGGTAACGTTAGCATTGTTATCTAAAATGGTTGTGGTATGTTGTGGGATAAAACAAATGACTAACAGTATAGTTTGGATATTTGACCCTTCAAATCTCATGTTGAAATTTGATCCTCAGTGTTTGAGGTGGAGCTAAGGGAAGGTGTTGTGGATCCCTCATGAATGACTTGGTACCATTCTTATGGCAGTGAGTGAGTTCTTGCTCTATTATTTTTAGCAAAAGCAGGTTATTTTAAAAAGTGCCCACACATCCTCCCCCTTGTTTCCTCTTTTGCCATGTAATCTCTGCACACACTGTCTCCTTTCAGCTCTGCCATGAATGGAAGCAGCCTCATGCTTTGACCGGGTGGCCGTCTTCCAGCCAGCAGAATCATGAGCCAAATAATGCTATTTTCTTTATAAGTTACCCACCTTAGGTATTTCTTTCTAGCAACCAGACTAAGAATGTGACTAACTAGATCTAATTGATCTTGTTAGGAACTAAGAATTTGGTGTGAAACAAAGGAGATAGGGATGAGGTTAAGAACCAATGAAGTTAAGTAAAAACCCTAAATTTCTGAATTTGAATTGGCAATGAAAGTATGAACTTATGATATAATGTATTCCTTAGCTATGTCTGCTGAGAAGGCTCAGAAAAAGATTACCAACCCATTCACAATAAGTACTTCTAGTTCCCATTGTGATCTCCGAACACTATCTCTCACTCAAAGGAACATGAACTTCCTGGAGAAATGGATGGTTGTAGGTCTGGGACAGGAATAACTTTCATGCAAGAAAGCAAGGAAGTTGTCAGAGAGCACTTAGGTTTTACCAAAAGAATTCAGGAGCCAACTTATATTGGGTTTCTCTGGCCAAAGATAAACAATTTAAACTGAAATAAGGATAATAACGGCAATGGATTAAAATACAGCAAATATATTTAAACCCATAAGCTCATGATTATGCTGAATAAAATCTCGTTGATTATCATTATAGGATACAAAAAGACCAACTCATCATTTTGAAAACTGATAAATAAAGGTAAAGAATGCACTGGGTGCAGTGGCTCAAACCTGTAATCCCAGCACTTTGGGAGGCCAAGGTGAGAGGATTGCCTGAGCTCAGGGGTTTGAGACCAGCCTGGACAATTTGGTGAGGCCTCGTCTCTACAGTAAATCAAAAAATAAGCTGGGCATGGCAGTACGCCTGTAGTTCAGCTACTTGGAAGGCTGAGGTGAAAGGATCGCTAGAGCACAGCAGGTCGAGGTTGTGGTGGCCATACGTGTGCCACTACACTCCAGCCTGAGTGACAGACTGAGACTCCCACTCAAAAACAAAAACAAAAAAGGTAAAGAATGAAGCATTTATCCCAAGTTTTCTTTACAAACTGTAGGTTAAATTAACCATATATTTGATGAGGATAAGTTTCTCATTAGAGAAATATTCCAGTTCATAAAATAAAAAATAAATGATGGAATTAAAATATCATTATCTTGGTGTTCCTCATAAGTTCATGGATCTAGGCAATAATGACCAATGATGGTTATCATCTAAAAAAAGACACAATCACACACCATGTGCCTCCTAAGGGCAAAGACCTCTGACACAGTCTTACCAAAAAATAAATCAGGTATATTTTTTCATATCTGCAAAGCCTTTCCCCTTTCTGCCTATCAAAATTCTACTTATCTAGGTATTATGACCTTCTCAAGTTTCATTTCCTCTAACAAAGCTAGGTGTGGAATGTATGACTCCTCTTAAGTCTTGTGGTACTTGGAACAGTGCTGTCCAATAAAAATAAGATGTAAGCCACATATGTGTTTGAAAATTATCTAGTAGCTATGATTAAAAGGTTAAAAAAAGTGAAGTTAATTTTATAAATATGGTTTATTTAATGTATAAAAATATTATTATTTAAACACAGTAAAATATTAATGACATTTTCCATTATTTTCTTCATATGGTCTTCAAAATCTGGTGTTTATTCTATACTTTTTTTAAAATTTAGAGTCTCATTCTGTTGCCCAGGCTGGAGTGCAGTGGCATACTCACGGCCACCGCAATCCTTGACCTGCTGGACTTGGGTGATCCTTCCACCTCAGCCTTCCAAGTAGCTGGAGCTATAGATGCATATCACCATGCTCGGCTAATTTTTTTGTGGTTTATTATAGAGATAAGGTCTCACCAAGTTACCCAGGCTATTTTCAAATGCCTGGGCTCTGGCATTCCTCTTGCCTCATCCTCCCAAAGTGCTGGGATTACAGATTGAGCCACCGCACCCGGCCTAGTCTATACTTAACAGCATATCTTAGTTCAGACTAGTCACATTTCAGGTGCTCTGTAGCCACATGGGGATAGTGGCTACCACATTGGACAGCACAGATTTACAGAATCCATTATACAACTTAGTAGCTGATTATCAAGTTTAGACAGGCAGAAGGCAGGTCCTCCATGATATTAGACCCATAACTGGAGTAATGTTAACCCCTAAACACCCTATGACACGCTGATGCCCTGCTTTCGAAGTAGGAGGTGACAGCTATGGGTTGAATGTTCATGTTCCCACTCACCCACCCCCCAAATTCACACATTGAAACTTAATTCCCAAAATGATGGTATTTGGAAATATGACTTTTGAAAGGTAGTTAAGTTGTAAGGATGGACCCCTCACGGTAGGACTGGTGCCCTTATAAGAGGAGACATGAGAGACCTTGCTTTTGTCTTTGCTCTTTTGGTCATGTGGGGACACAGTAGAGAGGTGGCTATCTAAAAGCCAGTTAAACGGCCCTTCACCAGCCATGGAATTAGCCAGTGGTGATGTGTTATATCAGCCCAGACAGACTGACCCAGTGAAAAATCATCCAGATAATGTGCTAATGAGGTAAATCTTTCTTCCAACAAGCACTAGTTCAGTTCAGTAAGAGGATGTGGAAGGATGGCAGTGAAGGCTTCTTGGCCTCTGAATATGAAGAGCAAGCATTGCCTATATGAGATGGGGAGAACTGCGATTACGTCTAAGTTTTTACTTCTTCTATATAACTAAAATTACCACTGGATTGTCCACATATATCTTTTATTGGTCATAAGGACTGGGTAGGCTTTTAAAATCTGGATCCAAGAGACTGCTATAACTAGATATACAACTACTGATTGATATTAATAAAGCTAAGAATTGTTCCTTGGGCATAGAACAGTCATTAAAAGATATCTCACTAAAAGATAAATGCCTCAGTTAATAAAAAACAAAAAATAAATATTTTCAGGGAAATATTTCAAATTCAAAAATTCATAGCAAACAATGAATTCTGTTACTGAAAACCTCAGAGAAGACAGCCAGTTGCACAGTGGTTAGACTTTCATTTAAGGGTTTCTTACTACTAGTTCTAATAGAAACATTCGCTTGTTGTTGCCACCTGTCTCTACAAGGATATTCTAATTTTCCAGTAAACCTGCATGTGTGCCTTCTGTCCCAGTCAAACATATCCCGGCAACTTCTCCACCAAGGTGATTTTCTTCTAGTAGGGCTGAGCCCTGTGGTTACAGAACACCTTGTTTGCACAGTGTAACCCTCTTCCCCTCAAAGGGAGTCTCCAGACACGCCCCCTCCAGAGAAATGAAATAAACCATAATCTAACCTGCAACTGCAATCATTATTTTCATTATTCTTTAAACCAGTCACTCCGTGCTTTTGTGATTTTTTTCTTAAAGGTAACTTCATATTTACATTACCCTGTGCCTGGAAGGCATATGAGACTTTTCCTGGTGCTGAGTTCAGCTAACATGACATAAGCTTGGCCATAATTTCTTAATGCTTTCTTCACTTATTTACTCGTTTTTTCAAAAATATTTCTAAAACTCTGATGTGTCACATACTGCACTAGATCCTGGGGTTCTCTGGGATAGTGTTTAGTATGAGAGAAGCAGGGGCTTACAGGAAAGATTAGGAGCAACAGTTCCCACAACTGCTTCCTCTCATCACCAAAGCCTAAATTTAGGATAGACTTTCTCCTCCAATGCACAGAACAAAATAATGGCAAACAACAATGGTCTGAAGAAAAAATTTTTAAAAAGATTAAAGTTCAAAAACTAGACTTTTGTTTTTCTAAACCAAATTCTTTTTTGCACTGAAGAGGGATGGTGAGACTTTGTTCTGGTTAGAGTAAACACAGTCATGTCCAAGCTTCTGTTCTGGAGAACATAGATCTGGGATCATAGATCTCTGTCCAGAAGAACCCCTTAGTGAGTTTAAGGTTAACAATGATGGCACAAATTGTACAACCTGGAAGAGAAACAAAAACTTACAGGGTGGAAGCCAGCATTTGGAGATGGGGATGAGGGATGACCAAGAAGATGATGACTAGCTAGGGCTTGAAAAAGATATACCATGAAATATCCCCTGTTGGGGGATAGCTGGTAAATTGTTAGGATAGTGTTGCCTAGGTTTCTGATGTAATACATCAGCACCTGTCCTGTGCTGTGCTGTAATTTCTGTATGTTATTCCAAACCTTCAGTAAAATTCTGCTTTGTCCAACCGTCTTGTGTCCATGGAAAAAGGGGATGCTTATTATCCTGCATTGAGCAAAAAGAACCAAGAAAGGCCATCAATAGAAATGTAGAGTGGAGCCGGGTTCAGTGGCTTAGCCTGTAATCCCACGCCTTTGGGAGGCTGAGATGAATGGATTGCCTGAGCCCGCCGCAGGTTTGAGACCTGCCTGGGCAGCGAGACCTCATCTCTACAATAAATCAAAAAAATCAGCCGGGCGTGGTAGCGCATGCCTGTAATTCCGGCTACTCGGAAGGCCGAGGCAGAAGGATCGCCGGAGCCCAGCAGGTCGAGGCTGCGGTGGCTGGGAGCGGCCACTGCACTCCAGTCTGGGCGACAGAGTGAGACTCCAACTCAAAAAAAAAAAAAAAAAAGAAAGAAAGAAAAAGAAATGGAGAGTGGCTGGGCTCGGTGGCTCAGCCTGTAATCCCAGCACTTTGGGAGGCCAAGCCGAGTAGATTGCCTGAGCCTGTGGGTTCAAGACCAACCCGGGCAACTTGGAGAGCCCTCGTCTCTACAATAAATTAAAAATTAGCCAGGCGAAGTAGCGCGTGCCTATAGCTGGCTACTTGGAAGGCTGAGGAGGAAGGATCGTCAGAGTCCAGCAGGTTGACACTGGGGTGGACGTGCAGTGTGAGTCCAGCAGGTTGACACTGGGGTGGACGTGAGTGTACCACTGCACTCCGGCCTGGGAAACAGAGTGAGACTCCAACTCAACAAAAAAAAAAAGGAAGAAAAAGAAATGGAGAGTGATAGTGTGGACAGATAGATCAGGAAAACTTCCTCTGGAGATACTGGCTGGTGTGAGTGGATGGAAATTTCCCATAGCAGATGGACTGAGGGTTCCACTGTCTTATTTACATATTAAAGATTGGTCCTGAGTGTGGTGGCTCAAGCCTGTAATCCCAGCACTTTGGGAGACCGAGGCAAGTGGATTGCCTGAGTCCAGGGTTCAAAACCAGCCTGAACAACTTGGTGAGATCTCGTCTCTACAATAAATCAAAAAATTAGTCAGTTGTGGTAGTGCGCACCTGTAGTTCCAGCTACTTGGAAGGCTGAGTAGGAAGGATCGCCTGAGCCCAGCAGGTTGAGGCTGTGGTGGCCATTAGCATGCCACTGCACTCCAGCTTGAGCAAGAAAGTGAGACTCTAACTCAAAAAAAATAAAATAGAAAAATAAAGATTGGTTCCAGAGAACTGTAAGATTTTAGTACATTTGGTTTATCTGGTACATACTGGCATTAAAATAATTGTTTTCTGCTGCTCCCATGGTTCCCAACTTAGTATTCCCAAGACTAATAGCATTTGAATTGAAAATTCTAGGGTGTGCTTGGGTTGTCAACATTTTATTGTATTATACAAAGATGTTTGCAAAACTAACTGTTTCATAAAATAAGGAGCATTTTAACACACATATCGGCAAAATAAAAAGGGCACAATAGAACAATTTTTTTTAATTTTGTTTTTCTGAAAAACAAAATTTATTTTATAAAAAATTGTTCTTATCTGAGATGATCTCACTTTTTTAATCTATTAAATTGAAAATAGTATATATTTCACTTTATTTAGCCTCAGCTAAGATTCTTCAATGCTTTCTTCATTTTATTTATTTATTTATTTATTTTTTGAGTTGGAGTCTCACTTGGTCACCCAGACTGGAGTGCAGTGATCGCTCCCGGCCACCGCAGCCTCAACCTGCTGGGCTCCGGTGATCCTTCCGCCTCAGCCTTCCAAGTAGCCGGAATTACAGGTATGCACTACCACGCTCGGCTGATTTTTTGATTTATTGTAGAGATGAGGTCTCACTGCCCAGGCGGGTCTCGAACCCGCAGGCTCAGGCAATCCACTCACCTCAGCCTCCCAAAGGCATGAGATTACGGGCTGAGCCACAGAGCCCAGCTTCTTCACTTTATTAATTCTTGCAAAAACATTTATAAACCTCTGACGTGCAATGCACTGCACTAGATACTGGGGTACAGAGATGCATGTGACTGTGTCCCTGCCCTCAATATCTCAAGCTTTATGAGAAAAGTCAAGCAAGTGATCTCAACTCTGAAACACACAATACTAAGGAGGAAAAGGCAAAAGCAACATTTCGAAAGCAGGCAGTCTATTTCTAAGCAGAACTGCAAGAAATGCCTGATGTCAGGATGTACTTGGCACATATAATTTGAATTTCCTCACCAATGAATGATTTAGAGGGAAGCTGAGACTTACCCCCAGAGATCATGGGGTTTACAGCGTTGGTTTTTTTTTTTCTCCCCTGTTCCCAGCCAATCACAGGGAAAGAAACACACCTCATATGTCAGCCAGCTGGTGAGTACCCCACACTGGATAGAAAGAGGTTGGGAAGCAAAAATATACCCCTTCTGCCTGTCTACCATGAAATGGTTCTACACACAGCCGCTCTGCTCACTACAGGACACACAACCTGAAGGTTACCGAGGACAGAGTAGGGTGAGGGCTGTGCTGCCATGGTGACAGCAGCACAGGATTTGGTGCCAGACTGGAGATGGGCACTCTGGGCACTTCTTCACTACCCACAGCTGGAATATGTCTGGGAGGAGCGACTGGCACCTTGGTTTCTCCCGCTCACCACAAGCCTCCCTCGCTATTGGAAGCATAAGGTTTTCGAGTTGTGATCCTGAGTGAGAATCAGAGAGGGAGGCATATGGTGGTATCCCAGTCACCTGGTTCTGAAATATCCCTAGGGGGCAGGGAATGCTGGCACAGAAAGGGATACCGAAACACATTTATATGGGAAGAAGATCCAGAGGCAGGTACCTGGAGAGTACTCCCTCCCCTCCTCCCAACCTTCCATCCCCCACTCCCCTTCCCCCTCCCCCCCTTTAGAGGGAAAAAGTGAATTCTATGTATTTTTAAAACATTATATAACCAGAGTATTCGAGTATATGTCAGAGGGAGAGTTACCAGAAGGTCATTTCTCCCCTATATCTCACTTCAACTCTTGTCAGAAATAGAACCAGAACTTGCACACCCTTATTATCCACCCTGATTTAAAATCGAAATCTGGATAGATCGGCTAATGGCTGCAGTTCTCGTGTCATCGACCGAATCTTCTGGAGTCTTTGAAGCACATACTTGTGACAACGACACAGAAACGCAGGAAGTGGCTATTGAATGCACGGATGTTCTGCAGCTTCCGTCCATCTCCCACAATTTCCATTTTACATCCTGAGCGGGTCTCCCCTCCAATGCACAAGGAAATAGAAGGGTCTGTCTGAATCTTCCAAATGAAATGAGGCTCCTTCGCTGCAAGGGATGAGGAGCAAAGGTGCTGTCCTCTCCCCGCCACCACTAACCCACCCCCGCAACCTAAACATCGGGACTTCCTGGAGAAAGGCCCAGCAAGGAGCCGGGACCTGCAGACGGTGCGGGGGAGCCAGCGCCCCTGCAAAACCCAGAAATGCCAGCCACCGGGCCGGGGGTGGTGGAGGGGGGACGGCG
>NW_007245955.1:309188-310806 GCF_000164805.1 Carlito syrichta
GCCTCGCTCCGGCCGTGGCGCAGAGCCACCCTGGGGAAAGGGCGAGCGCCGAGGGGGTCCCTCCGAAGCCGGCTGCGGGGCCGGGCGTCGTCTTCGGCGCAGCGCGGGCGATGCCGGGCAAAACCCCGCGGGCGAGGGCTGGCGAGGAGCCGATCAAATATTGATGCTGCCGCCTGGGGTCTCCACGGGAGGTCACGGGTGGGGAGTAGGGGGCACAGGAGACGTGGGGGTGGAGGGCTGCTGCTTCTTCCTCCGGCTTCTAAGTCCTCCTTTTCTCATCGCCGAGAATCCCCCACTTACCCAGAGAGAATTTCGACCGATCTCGTCCCCCTCAACCTCAACGACAGCAGTAACAGAAAAGGCCTTGGAGACATTAAAAAGGAAATATCCGCTAGTCTCAAAGAGTCAACCTGATCAGCTACCGAGGAGGAAATTCGGTCCGTTTCAAAGAAGCGTGCGCCCTGGCTGCAGGCGAAGAAATAGAAAGCAAGAGCTTGATCCCCAAGAGCGTGCACGAGTTTGCTTCCCCAGGCTGCTACCTGCAGAGAACTCTTGCAGGTCTGAATGATAGTTATTCTGTATTCTCCCAACTCTAATGGAACCTCTTCTTAGACACCTGTTTTATTTCCTTTTACCTCCTATTCTACAAGAAGAGCCACACGTCATCACTTTCTCCTTTGCCATATGTATATGTATGTAAATATGTACAGTGGGAAAAAAAAAAAGGTATGGTAAAGAAAACAATTTCTAGCACCGCCTGAAGTCTGGTCCTGGAAGTTGTCAAAGACGACTCAGTAACTAGATTTATGCAGAAGGCACTTCTTTTCACCTTGACCTCTTGGCTGCTTTACCTCTGCAATGACTCCTTTCAGACTCTGGGAGAAACCCCTGGATTCTAAATTTTTTTTCCTAAAGACAAACGACAGCCCATCATAAAAATAAAATACCCTTCTGGCAAAAGTTAGGGGATTCGATTTTAAATAGTTAGATACAGGGAAGGAGTAGGGTGAGAAAAGGATCTATCAGGAGACCTTGGAGAACACTGAACAATCACAATTTAGGTGTCAAAGAGGACTCTCTGTTTTTAGTTTCAATTTACTTGTGCGCGAGAAAAGAATGTAGCCTGACTTGGTGGCAAAAACCTGTAATCCTAGCACTTTGGGAGGCCGAGGCGAGAGGACTGCCTGAGCCCAGAGGTTCAAGACCAGCCTGGGCAACTTGGCGAGACCTCGTTTCTACAATAAATGAACAAATTAGGCTGGGTTCGGTGGCTCAGCCTGTAATCCCAGCACTTTGGGAGGCCGAGGCAAGTGGATTGTCTGAGCCCGCAGGTTTAAGACCAGCCCGGGCAACTTGGCGAGACCTCGTCTCTACAATACATCGAAAACAAGGCGTGGTAGCGCGCGCCTGTAGTTCTGGCTACTTGTAAGGCTGAGGCGGAAGAATCGCAGGAGCGGATGCGCACTGTGGTGACTGTGAGTGTGCCACTGCACTCCAGCCTGGGCAACAGATTGATACTCCAACTAAAAAAAAAAAAAGAAAAGAAAAGAAAAGAAAAGAAGGCTGGCTCGGTGGCTCAGCCTGTAATCTCGCGCTTTGGGAGGCTGAGGTGAGTGGA
>NW_007245955.1:311121-321439 GCF_000164805.1 Carlito syrichta
AAAAAAAAAAAAAAAAAAAAAAAAAAAAAGACAGAAAGCAAAGAATGTAATTGCATTCAACCTGAAGGAACATCAAAAAAGAAGCCACAAAGAAGAAAAAGATCTTGTTCAAAGATTTAATATTACAGATTAAAATCCTAGAACCTAGCATTTAAAAGAAGGTGGTTTTGTTTTTACCCCGTTGATTTCCTGCGATTTATTAAAACAACAAAAATGAGTGTAATATATTTGGTATAAAGTTTCTTTTTTTTTTTCCTTTTTTTTCTTTAACCGGCCTGGGTAACTTGGTGAGACCTCATCTCTACAATAAATTTGAACAAAAAGTTGCAGAATGATAGGTATAAATTTTCTAACTGTGAAATCAGAAAACAATGCTGATGCAAGATTAGTTAGATGAATCCTTAGTAGGACAATTTTCGCTTTAAAAAAGTTCTTGAAAACATATGGGCATATGGGTGAAAATACTAATTTGATGAAGAGTCTGAGGGTAAAACTTAAAATAAAGCTCATTTTTTGGGAGAATTTTAATGATTTTAAACTGTTGCATTTATGACTCTTCAATGTTTAACAAAATTTCATGAACTTGAAATTTATGAAGGCCTTTGAGGTTAGCAGGTGTGTCAATTTCAAGGACTTTCTAGAGAGGTCAGATTATAAAGTTCTACTTGAACACTATAAGAGATGAGGAACTGGAGCTTTCACAAGGCAACATCTTTGGGAGGCAAGAATCTCATTATTAGAAGGAGATTTCATATTCTTAGTTGAAATCTGTCTCTTTTCCACTCATTTGTGCTAGTTCTACCCTCTGGAGTCACAGGAGTAAATCTAATCCTTCTTCCACATGACAGCCTTGTAGGTATTTGAAGGGAGTGATGACCCTTTCTTCAAGGTTTTATTCCAACTTTAAGCAATTAAATTAGAAGAAATTGAAACAGATCCTTGATTATAGTATGAACTCCTAAATATTTATTTTAAAGCCATTATAGATGATATCTATTCCAGACAATTCAAGTTATATTACAAATCACTCTGTATTATGTTAGCTAATCCTGATTCTAGCCCAAATTTATTGAGTGGCTTTAGGTAATTAACCTCTCAGGATCACAAGTAAGGATAAAAGAGGGAAGAATATATTTGAATGTATATTTTAAAAGTTTAAAGTGCTGTATAAACAAATATTATTGTTCTATGACTGCTAGTTCAGTAGTTAAAAGATAAAATCTGTGGCCAGGTGCAGTGACTCAATCTGTAATCCCAGCACTTTGGAAGACTGAAGCAAGAGATTGCCTGAGCCCAGGGGTTCAAGACCAGCCTGGACAACTTGGTGAGACCTCATCTCTACAATAAATCAAAAAATTAGCCGGGTGTGGTGGTGCATGCCTGTAGTTCCAGGTACTTGGAAGGCTGAGGCGGAAGGATTGCCTCAAGTCCTGCAGGTCAAGGTTGCAGTGGCCATGAGTGTGCCACTGCACTCCAACCTGGGTGACAGAGTGAGACTACAGTTCAAAAAATATATATATAAAATATGTTTCACCAGGTAGGTGTTTTTTATTATCTACAATGCCAAGATTCCACTGTGAGAGACTGAATATACCAATGGACAGAGGCCAGACCGTAAATGGCAACAGAACTCTGGCCCACAGCTTGGATAGCAATCAGCTCAGAAAACTAAACCAGTTTGAGCAGCAACCAGTCCAGGAAGTCAAACCACAATCTCTGCAGCAAATGACCCAGAACCATTAGGACTTGGTCAATGACTCAGCTTCCCCAATTTTTGCCTGCTTGCAACTCAGGATCAATCAGCGGAAGACAAATATGTTTCTCAAACCTTAAAATGTCCTGTTCCTACTTAGTCTGCCTCCAGTTTTCCATAGAAAGGTCCAGTCAGAGCATACCTGAAACTTTCCCCTTTTTTCACTATAAAGTTTTCTCACTCCCCTGCCTGCCTTTGAGTCTCTGCTAAACACAAGTGGGGATGTCTGACTCCTCTGCTGTAGCAAGCGCTGAATAAATAGCCTCTGTTTGTGTTCATCTGTGTGATCTTCATGGTTTTCCTGAAAACTCCACAGCCTTTTATAATCTCAAGACAGTTTTTCAACAGCTCCTTCTATAGGCATCCCTAATGAAAACTTGTGTATTTGTGCATGAGTGTTCTGGACAAGTCTGGGGGTTTGTAACTCAACTTCATGGAAAATTATCAAAAACCAATCACTTCTTATTGTTTCATCCTTAAGCCAGCTGTAAATGCCTTGTCTTAGGGCAATACTGCCACTGTAAAACTTATCAGTGCTTCTGCTGAATTAGTTCTAGGCACCCTTCTTTACTTTGGGGTTCCTCCTCATGCAGTACAGACTATACTACTGTTTGAGGACACACAACACTATTAGTTAACCAGTTAACCTCTTAAGAGTTTCTATTTCTCTCTCCCTCTCACATTATCTATTTACTGATGAAACATCTTGGATCTCGCCATTCTCCTGACCTTTCCAGAAGAAGGAGAACCTCACTCGTGTCTCACCTTTCTCGGGGAACTTTCTATACCTTGCTCAGATTTATTAGCAACTCCCATTGAAAATCCTGGCCTTAGATTATTTGCTGATGGATCCTACCTCAGATAATCAGTCCTTGGCACTCTTAAGATGGCCATCTGGTGGCATCAAGTGATTTCAAATGAGTATTAGCTGCATTTCTTTATGAATTACTCATCCTGGTAAAAACAAATGGGTTATCTTAAACCAACTTTGGCAGGGAAACTATAAAAAGACAGCTTAGATTACTTTTGGGTCATGCGTTACTTGTGAATAGCATAATCCTGGAAAATGATAAAAGTGATGCAGGGCCAATTACTAAAGCCTCAAAGACCCTTTGAACACCTTCATATAGGATTTGTTGGTACTCAGGAGGTTATTTATTCAGAACTTGCTATGGTGGAGGCTTTGGCCACTATCATTTGCATTTGGCAGAGACTCAAAAAGAGGCAGGGGAGTAGGAAAGGCTTATAGTAAAATAAAGGGAAACCTTCAGGAATACCCTGATTAGAGATCTGGGGAAGCAGGAGGTGGACTAACCAGAAAAAGTCAAATAAATACCTTTCTTGAGGTATAATTGACATAGAACTTCACATATTTAAGGCATACAATTTAATATGTTTTGGCATACACAAGTCACCTGTGTACTACATACATCTGTGAAACTATCAACGTCTATCACCTTCCAATATTTCCTTTCTCCTTTAACTCTCTCCTAATCCTCCCTTTCCTTTTCCATTCCCAAGCAACCATTCATTTGCTTTACATACTTTTCATTTTCTGGAGTTTTATATAAATGTAGTCACATAATATGTATTCTTTTTTATTTGGCTTCTTTCAGTCAGCATAATTACTTTGTGATTCACACATGTTGTTGTGTGTATCAATAGTTTATTGGTTTTTGTTACTGAGAAGTGCTCCATTGTATAGATATACAAGAATCTAGTCTATTTTTCTTTTTCTTTTTTTCTTTTTTTTGAGTTGGAGTCTCACTCTGTCACCTAGACTGGAGTGCACCTCGACCTGCTGGGCTCCGGTGATCCTTCCGCCTTACCCTTCCAAGTAGCTGGAACTGCAGGGGTGCGCTGCCACGCCCAGCTAATTTTTTGATTTATTGTAGAGACGAGGTCTCGCCAAGTTGCCCAGGCAGGTCTCAAACCTGCGGGTTCAGGCAATCCACTCACCTCAGCCTCCCGAAGCGCTGGTATTACAGGCTGAGCCACCGAGCCCGGCTATTCTATTTTTCTGTTCATCTATTGATGGATATTTTGATCATTTCCACTGTTTGGCTATTACAAACAAAACTGCTATAGACATGCATATGTGAGTCTTTGTAAGACTATATATTTCTTTTCATTTTCCAGAAAGACTTAGAAGTGGAATGAATGGATCATACAGTAGTATATTTTAACTCTATGAGAAACTGCTAAACTATTTCCCAAAGTTATGAATCATTTTACACTGCTGTCAGCAGTGTTTGGGAGTTCCAGGTCCTCTGCATCCTCAGTGACACTTGGTATGGTCAGTCTTTTAATTTTTCGCCACACTAATAGGAGTGTAATGATGTCTTACTGTGGTGATAAGTTGTATTTTTCTAATGACTGATGATGTTGAGCACATTTTCATATGCTCATTTGACTTCTGCATATCTTCTTTAGTGAAATGTCTATCCAAAACTTTTGCCCAGTTTTTAAAATTGGCTTGTTTTCTTATTGTTGAATTTTGATAATTTAAAATTAATTTTTTTTGCCTTTAAAAACATTTTTTAAAGATGTGGGGTACAGTTCAGGGTTAGGTGCACAAATGGTCATTGTACAGGTTTGGGCCTCACTTTGGTCCCCAAATCACATGGTTTGAGGTCAGGTACCCTTATTGATGATATATTAAATTAATTTTTGATATGTCTTTTACCAGATATAACTTTGCAACAATTTTTCTCTCAGTCTGTGGCTCTTTTGACTTCTTAATAGGTGATGTGGAGACAAGTTTTATATTTTTATTAAATCTATTTCATAAATTTATTATTTTATGAATTGTAATTTTGGTATAATGTCTAAGAAATCTTTGCCTAATCCACAGATTTTCTTCAATGTTTTCATCTAGGAGTTAATAGTTTTAGATTTTACATTTGGGCCAATGTCATATTTTGTGTTAATTTTTTTATATTTGGTGTGGGATACAGATCCATTATTTTGCATATGGATATTCAATTATTCCAGCAATATTTATTGAATAGACTATCCTGTCTCTCCTGCATTATCTTTGTGAAAAATCAGTTGTCCATATATGCATGAGTTTATCTTTGGACTGTATTGCTTTGCTGATATTTGTTTATTTTTATACCAATACCATGCTATTTCGATTTCTGCAGCTTTGTAAGAGTTGGAATCAAGTAGTTTTAGTAATACAATTTTGCTCTTCTTTTTCAGAATTGTTTTTGTTATTCTAGAGTCTTTGCATTTTCCCATAAGTTTCAGAAACTTGTAATTTCTACAAAAAGTCTTTTGTTATTTTGATTGAGATTACTTGAATATATAGATCAGTTTGGGATAAATGACATTTATCAATATGGAGGCTTCCAATTTATGAACAGGGTATGTCTCTCTACAAGTTTAGATCTTCTAAAGTTTCTCTCAGCAATATTTTGTATTTTTGGTATACAGGGTTTTAATATCCTTTATTAGATTTATGCCTAAATATTTAGTGTTTTGATGTCATTATGAAATGCATTTAAAACTTTATATTTCTAATAGTTCATTGCTAACATGTGGCATTAAACTCAATGTTTGTACACTAACCTTGTCTCCTGCAACTTTGCTAAATTCACTTATTAGTTCTAGTGGCATTTTTCTTTTTGCAGAGTTTTTTTTTTTCTTTTAAGAGATAGGGTCTCACTCTGTCACCCAGGTTGGAGTGCAGTTGCATGATCACAGCTCACCACAGCCTCAACATCCCAGGCTCAAGTGATCCTCAGCCTTTCAAGTAGGTGAGACTTTTTTTTTTGAGTAGGAGTCTCACTCTGTTGCCCAAGCTAGAGTGACATGCTCATAGCCACCGCAGCCTCAACCTGCTGGGCTCAGGTGATCCTTCCGCCTCAACCTTCCAAGTAGCTGGAACCACAGGCATGCACTAACACACCTGGCTAAGTTTTTGATTTATTGTAGAGATGAAGTCTCACCAAATTGCCCAGGCTGGTTGCAAGCCCCTGGACTCAGGCCATCCTCTCACCTCTGCCTCCCAAAGTGCTGGGATTGCAGGCATGAGCCACTGCACCTGACTATTTTTTTGTTTTTTGTAGATACTACAGGTGCATGCCATGTTGCCCAGACTGATCTTGAACTTTTGGACTCAAGTGATCCTTCTACTTCAGCCTCTCAAAGTGCTGGGATTATAAGTGTAAGCCACTATGCCTGTCTTATTTATTTATTTATTTAGGATACTGTGTCTTGCTCTGATGTCCAGGCTGGAGTGAAGCGGTGCAATCATAGCTCAACGGCAACCTCAAACTTCTTAGCTCAAGTGATTCTCCCACCTTAGCTTCCCTAGTAGGTGGAACACAGGTGCATGTCACTGCGCCTGGCTACTTAAAATTTTTTTGTGTGTAGAGATGAGGTCTCACCATGTTGCCCAGACTGATCTTGAACTCCTGGCCTCAAGTGATCCTCATGCTTTGGCCTCCCCAAGTACTGGGATTACAGGCATGAACCACCAGGCCTGGCCTCCTTTCTCAGATTCTATTGACTTTTCTACATAGACATACACTTCATCTCGGAATAATTATTTTTTCCTGTTCAACCTCAATGCTTTTTATTTATTCTTCCTACCTGATAGCACTGACTAGAACCTCCGGTACTACATCTAAGGAGGAAAACATCTAGTCTTTCACCATTATATACAAATACATGATGTTAGATGTAGGTCTTCTGTAGATGTACTTAATCCGGTTGAGAAAGTTCCTTGCTATTTCTAGTTAACTAAGAGTTTATATTTATTTTTGTCATTTTTTTTGCATCTATTAAGATGATTATATATATATGTGTGTGTATATGTATATATCATACATTTTTTAGTTTTTAGCATGGTGAATTACATTGATTTTCAAAACAAGCCCTATTTCCTCATAGTGTATTATCTTTTTAGTACATTGTTATATCTGAATTGTTTATTTTTTCTAAGAATTTTGCATCAACCTTTATGAAGAATATAGGTCTGTAGTTTTCTTTTCTTGTAATACTTCTCTCTAATTTAGATGTCAGGATAATGTTGACCTCATAGAATAGGTTGGGAAGCATCCCTTCCTCCTTAATTTGAGGAAGTGCAGAGTTTTCATAGAATTGCTAATATTTCTTCCACAAATGTTTGGTAGAATGCACCAGTGAAGTCATCTGAGACTGTAGTTTTCTTTGTGGAAAGCTTTTATCTGCAATGTCAATTTCATTAATAGATTCGGATTATTTAGTTTTTCTTGAGAAAGTTTTAGTAATTTGTGTCTTTCAAGGAATTTGTCCACTTTATCCATGTTGTTTAATTTATTGCCATAAAGTTGTCAAAATATTATACTATTTTTGCAGTATCTGTAGAATCTGTTGTACTGTTATCTTTTTCATTCTTGATATTGGTAATTTATGGGTAATTTTTCCCTGAGCAGTTTGGCTATAGGTTTATCAATTTAATTGATCTTTTCAAAGATCCAGCTATTGGTTTTGTCTATTGTTTCTTTGTTTTTCTATGTCATTGATTCAGCATTGATCTCTACTAACTTTTCTTCTGTTTACTTCAGTCTTAACTTGCTCTTCTTTTTTTAGTTTCTTTTTTTTTTTTTTTGAAGTTGGAGTCTCACTCTGTCGTCCAGGTTGCAGTGCAATGGTACACTCACGGCCACCCCAGCATCAACCTGCTGGGCTCCAGCGATCCTTCCACCTCATCTGCCAAGTAGCTAGGACTACAGGTGTGAGTTACCATGCCCGTCTAATTTTTGAATTATTATAGAGACAAGGTCTCGCCAAGTTTCCCCTAGCTGGTCTCAAACTTCAGCCTCCCAAAGTGCTGGGATTACAGGCTGAGCCACTGAGCCCAGCCCTTTTTTTAGTTTCTAAAGGTGGAAACTGAGACCACTGATTGGGAATCTTTCTTCTTTCCTAATATAGGTGTTTAGTACTATGGTTTTCTTTCTAAGCACAAGTCGAGTATCCCTTACCCAAAATTCTTGCAACCAGAAGTGTTTTGGATTTTTTTCAAAATTTGGTATATCAAAGACAGGCATAGTAGTGTGCGCCTATAGTTCCAGTTACTTGGACGGCTGAGGTGGAAGGATCACCTAAGTCCAGCAGGTAGAGGCAGCGATGGCCATGAGCATGCCACTGCACTCCAACCTGGGTGACAGAGTGAGACTTCAACTCACACACACAAAAAAAAATTGGCATATTTGCATTATCCTTATTTGTTGAGCATCCCTAATTTGGAAATTTAAAATCTGAAATGCTCCAATAAGAACTGTATTTGAGCATCATGTTGGTGCTCAAAAATTTTGGATTTCAGAACATTTGGATTTTAGATTTTTGGATTTGGGATGTGCAATCTGTATTGCCTAAGTTACAGTCATAAATTTTGAAATGTTATATCTCATTTTCATGAAATTCAAAAATATATTCTATTTTCTGTTTTGATTACTTGTTTGATTAATGGCTTAGTTTATTCAGGCTGCTAAACAAAATACTTTCAAATACTTACTTTGTAAGTAAGAGAATGTTATTTCTCACAGTTCTGCGTGCTGGGAAGTCCAAGATCAAGGAACCAGCAGATTCAGTGTCTGGTTGCTGTGTCCTCACATGGTAGAAGGGGTGAATGCTGTGTCTTTCCGTAACTGAAGGGCAAAAAGTTCAAAAAGAATCATAAGGGCATTAATCCCATTTATGATAAGTGAAGCCCTCATGACTACCTCCTAAATGCCCTGTCTCTTGATACTATCACATTGGGGGGGGGCACATTGAGACTATAGAATTCTGCTCCTGGCCCCCAAAATGTATATCCTTCTCACATTCTATCCCAAAAGTTTTAACTTACTCCAAAACCAATTCAAGAGTCTAAAGTCCAGAGTTTTATCTAAATATCATGGAAATCAGATGTGGATGAAATTTCCCCCAAGCTGTAAATCTGTGAAATCAAACAAGTTACATGATTCCAAAATACAATGGTGGTACAAGTAGAGGATAAGCATTCCCATTTTTTTTTTGGAGTTGGAGTCTCACTCTGTTGCCCAGACTAGAGTGCAGTGGCCGCTCCCGGCCACTGCAGCCTCGACCTGCTGGGCTCCGGCGATCCTTCTACCTCAGCCTTCCAAGTAGCTGGAACTACAGGCGCGCGCTACCACACCCAGCTAGTTTTTGATTTGTTGTAGTGATGAGGTCTCGCCAAGTTGCCCAGGTGGGTTTCGAACCTGCGGACTCAGGCAATCCACTCACCTCAGCCTCCCAAAGCACGGGATTACAGGCTGAGCCACGGAGCCCGGCTAGCATTCCCATTTCAAAAGGGAGAAATAGAAAAGAAGAAATGAGTGGTGGATCCTAAGGCCAAAACCCAATGGGAAAAACATGAAATCTTAGATCTCTAGAATAGTCTTCTTTGACTTGAAGTCCTGCATTCTGGACACACTGGGATAGGAGTGGGCCCCCAAGACAATGGACAGCATTGTACCCATAGCTTCTAAGACACTCTCATATGTTTGGGTTGCAGGCCTATAGCTCTCCCAGGCTGGAGTTGTGCACCAATGGCTCTACAGGTCTGGGGTCTTGGGAGTGGCCCTGCTCCCATGGTTCTGCTAGGCATTGTTATAGTGGTGGCTCTCAGCAGTGGCCCAGCCTACACAACTCCAATAAAAATTGCCCTAATGGGGGCTCTCTGCAGTGGTTCTGACCACACAGCTCCAATGGAGAGTACCCTAATGGGGACTCTGCTGATGGCAATTCTCTGCCTTGGCCCTGAGATTCTCTAGGGAATCCTTTGAAATCTAGATGGAGGTAGCCATGTCCCCAAAGCTCTTGCACTCTGTGCAAATGCAGAGTCAACACCACGTGGATGCTGCTGAGGCTGACCACTTGTGTCTTCTAGAGGGGAGGTCATTATAGATCACACTATACCTAGGACCACTGGAATCCCACCTAGGGTGGCTGAGGATTGTGGTACCAAAATGTGTGGAGCAGAAACTTTAGGTAGCCATGGGCAGTGAGTCCTGACATTCCATAGATGCCTTTGAAACTTTTCTTTCTTCAGGATTCTAGCACTCTGGTCCTGTGATAGGAATGGCAGTCTCAAAGATCTCTGCAATGCCTTCCATTATCTTCATGAATGGCTTCCTTCTAGTCATACAGATATTCTTATCAAACATCTCCTTGGCCACATGCCTTTCCATCCTTTATAGCATGGTCAGGCTAAGAATTTTCCAAATGTTAAGTTCTGCTTTACTTTTGATTAAAAATTTCATCTTTAACTTACTTTTCACACATTTTACTATAAGCAGTCAAAAGAAGTTATGAAGCACTCTTAGCACTTTGCTTAGAAATTTCTCCTGCCAAATATACTATTGACTCACTCACAAGTTCCTTCTAGAAAGAAAGGAAGGAAGGAAGGAAGGAAGGAAGGAAGGAAGGAAGGAAGGAGGGAGGAAAAAGAGAAGGGAGGGAGGGAAGAAAGAAAGCAAGGAGGGAGGGAGGGAAGGAAGGAAGGAAAGGAAGGAAGGAAGGAAGGAAGGAAGGAAGGAAGGAAGGAAGGAAGGAAGGAAGAAAGAAAGAAAG
>NW_007245955.1:321643-344240 GCF_000164805.1 Carlito syrichta
TCAAAAAAAAAAAAAATGAAGAAAGAACGAAAAAGGGACTGGGTGCAGTGACTCACACTTGTAATCCTAGCACTTTGAGAGACCAAGGCAGAGGATCACTTGATCCCAGGAGTTTGAGACCAGCCTAGGCAACATAGTGAGACTTCGCCTCCACAAAATAAAATAAAAAAATAAAAAATAGCTTGGTTTTGTAGCACGTACCTGTAGTCCCAGCTACTTGAGGAAGATGAGGTGGAATGCCTGAGCCCAGGAGTTCAAGGCTACAGTGAGCCATTACCATGTCACTGTATTCCAGCTTGAGCGACAGTGAGAGCTTGATTAAAAAAAAAAAAAAGCTTTCTTCTTTTCCAAAACACTAAGACACAAACAAAATTTAGTCATGTCTTACCACTGTAAAACAAGGATGGCCTATCACCCAGTTTCTAATACTTTGTTCCTCAAAGATATACTATCCATATTTCTATCAACACTCTGATCGTAATCACGTAAGGCTGAAGCTTTCTCTATAGCTCTCTTCTCCTGAACCTGCACCATACTAGCTCTTTGTTGATGAAAAGATGCCAGACTCTGCAAAATATTTAAAATGGTTTATTCTTGAGCCAAACTTGAGGACTTAAGCCCAGTTACATTCATCCTCAGGAGGTCCTGAGAACATGTGCCCACCATGGCCAAATGCTGGCTTGGTTATATACATTTTAGGAATGCGGAAGTTACAAGAAACCATAAATCAGTACGTGTGAGATTGTCATGGGTTTGACCCAGGAAGGAGGGACATTTCCAAGCAGGAGCTTGTAAGTCATAGGTGGGTTCAAAGATTTCTGGACTGGTAATATGTAGTTCTTATCAGGAAACAAGATTTTTTTTCTGAGACAAAGGGTACAAAGACTCCAGGCTTGTTGATATGTAAATGAAGGTAAGATGGTTTGGAGTTCTTATCAGGTGTAACTCCCCAAGTATCTTAGTTATGAATTTGGATAAAAGAAAAAGGTCAGATTTAGTCTTCACATTTATAGTCCAGCTTTTACCCATTATCTAGTTCCAAAGCTGTTTCTACATTTTTAGGTATCCCACTTCTCATTACCAGTTTCTGTCTTAGTCCATATTTGCTTTTATAATAAAATATAAAACTGAGTAATTTATAAATAACAGAAATTTGGTTCTCACTGTTCTGGAAGCTGGGAAGTCCAAGATCAGGACACTAGCAGATTCAGTGTCTGGTTGTGGTGTCATCACATGGAGGAAAAAGCAAATGTTTTGTCTTCAAATAGCAGAAAGGCATAAAGTGCAAATGGGCTAAACAGGCTTCCTAAAGCTCTTTTATAAGGTTACTAATTCTATCCACGATGAGCAAAGCCCTCATGATCTAATCACCTCCCAAAAGCCCCACCTCATAATACCATCACTTTGGCAATTGTTACATTTTCGGGGTATAATTGACTACAAATCTGGTCACCCATTACTCAATATCAAACACGAGAGAGACAAGGGTTGGTGGAAGGAAAGTGACTTTAATTTTCAAAAGCTAGCTCATGCCTAAAGAAACCATTTCAAAATCTTGGGCTGAGGGTAGGAAGTTTTATAGGAAAAAAGATGGAATAGGGTTACTTAGAAGTGATACAGGATATGAGACTATGTGTCTTACTTTTGCTTCTGGATAAATAATTTTGGCTGCTTTCCTTGTGGTCAAAGATGAGAGGCAGATACTAGTAGAAAAAGGAGTTTATTTCTGCAACCAGGTTATAGGGAGACAGTATCATTACCAAAAACCTGCTCAAAGGTAGTACCACTTACTCAGAGTTTATAATCCATTACAGTAAGTCCCCTACATATATATGTACAAGTTCTGTTCTGAGAGTGCATTCATAAGTCTGGCTGGTATTAAAAGACGCGCCCTCTGATTCTTCACCATGTTTCTTCTTCAAGTCTTCATAAAGGCTTTTAGCCTTCTCTTGAATCAGCATTAAGCTGAGTGGGATTCGACACTGCTGCTGATCTTGCATCCATACACTGAGAAGTTTCTCCATCTTCTCCATCATTTTCCCACACTTCTTTGATATTATTGTCAGCATCATCAGTACAACAGACTTTACATGTTCCATGATCTTATCCTTGGTCTTTAGAATCGTGCTGATGGTTGAATGATTCATGTTATAAGAATGAGTGACGTCTACTGTCTTTTTGCCTTTCCCCACTCTCAATTATTTTCACTTTTGTTTTCATTGTTATTGCTTGGTGCTTCTAGTGTTAGCAGCTACATCACTACTGCTTGCTTCTGAATATCCTGGGCTTGAAATAAAGATAGTGTACTACATACAGTACTGTATACAGTACTGTACAGTAAAGTACACAAAAGCACAATCACTTGAAGAGGATGCGGGCACGTGACAATGAATGCCAGATATGTGAACTAACTTATGTGATTGGACATGTAAACTCACGGTCACATCTTTGAAAGTTTGCAACTGAAAGGTTCATATGTAGGGGACTTACTGTATTCCATAGCCCTTCATCCTTCCCCAAGGCTAAATTAACAAGGGGGCGACTCAAATCTCCTAATTATTCTTCATCCACTCCCAAGACTGAGTTAACAAGGCCTATGGGCAGTTTCGGCATGACTCAAGATCTCCCAGTCACGCTGACATTTCCTTATATGCGACCACTGACATTTTAGAGTAACTTTTTGGAATTTACAACCATGTAGACTTTAAATCTTACAGTTCCTTAAAGGGGGGGTGAATGGACAGTTGCAACAATCAAGGAAGCTATCTTGGTACATTTAGATACACAACTTTGAATCAAACACGAGAAATATAAGAACCCTGATTCCCAGAGACTTGACCTATAACACTTTGATGATTATCCTGTCTTGCTTTAATGATCCTGAATTGCTGTTCACCTGATGCCATCTCAGTTGTTGTCAGGTTGTAGATTAACCTCCTAGGGTTATTTCTGAATCTTGCCTTGGGGTTTCCAGGTGATTGCAGAACAATGAGGCTCTAAGCAATGAGGTTCTCAAGTTTGTTCCAAGATTAGCCTCTGGAATTTCTCAAGCAAGTATACAATTAGAACAATGGGTATGTGCTTAATCATAATCATAGGATCATTGTGTAAAGGGAGCCCAAAGAGGAAAAGAAAGAAAGAAAAAAACCTTACAGTGTTCCTACAACTGTAAGTTCACAGCAACAACAAAAGCAATTTTTAAAAACTGATATTCTCGATGCATTTAGACTATAGAAATGGCTTATTTAGAAGTGTGTTACTTTATTCCTCAAATGTTGGGGGAATTTCTAAGTACCATTCTGTTATTAATTTCTAATTTAATTACATTGGGTGAGAGAACATATCTTGTATGATTTGAGACCTTTTGAATTTAGCGAAACTTGTTTTATGGTTTAGATTACTATCCATCTTTTAAACATTCTGTATACACTTTAAGAAGCATGTTTATTCTGCTGCTTGTTGGAAGTGTGTTTTATAAATGTCAATCATGTCAAGATGATTGATAGTGTTGTTCAAGTCTATTATAAAGTTGCTGATTTTCATATTATATATATTTATTTATTTTAAAAGTGTGGAGTACAATTACTCAGGGTTGATGTTGATGAGGTGTGCCCCTCCCCAAGTTGCTGTTCTGCTTACTTGCATTGTAAATTATTCAGAGAAGGGTAGACATCTCTGACTGTAAGTGTGGATTTTTCAGTTTCATATTGCAGTACTATCAGTTTTTTCTTCACGTATTTTGAAGTCCTGTTATTAGGTATATACATGCTTAGGATTGTTATGTCCTTTTGATGAAATGATTCCTTTACCATTATGAAATGACTTTCTTTATCTCTGGCAATATTCTTTGTTCTGAAATCTACTTTGTCTAATATTGATAATGCCATCCAGCTTTATTTTGACAAATTTTAGCATGATATATCTTTTTTCATCCTTGTACTTTAAACTTATTTGTGTCTTTGTATTTAATGTGTTTTCTTCTTATAGGCAGTAATTTAAAAAAATTCAACCTGACAATCTCTGTCTTTTCGTTTAGATTGTTTATATTTAATGTGATTAAAAATATGCATCTATCATCTTGCTATTTCTTTCCTCTTTCATATTTTCTTTGTTTCATTTTTTGGTTTTGTGTCTACTTTTAGATTAATCAAGGTTTTATTTTATTATCCTTTATATCTCTTTCATAAGCTTTTAATGATAATTCATTATTTTAGTGGTGGTTTTGGGTTTAGGGTTTACATCTTCAGCTTATTATAGTCTGCCTTCAAGTGATATTATAGTACATCAGAAATAGTATAAGAACTTACAACAGTATACTTCCATTATAGTTAATTATCTTTTTTTTTTTTTTTTTTTGAGTTGGAGTCTCACTCTGTCGCCCAGACTGGAGTGCAGTGGCTGCTCCCAGCCACTGCAGCCTCGACCTGCTGGGCTCCAGCGATCCTTTCGCCTCAGCCTTTCGAGTAGCCAGAATTACAGGCACGCCCTACCATGCCCGGCTGATTTTTTGATTTATTGTAGAGATGAGGTCTCGCTGTCCAGGTGGGTCTCGAACCCGCGGGCTCAGGCAATCCACTCACCTCAGCCTCCCAAAGGCGCGGGATTACAGGCTGAGCCACCGAGCCCGGCTATAGTTAATTATCTTTTAAAGAAATTTAAATAATACGAAAAATAATCTGTATATTTCCTCCAGTAGTTACCATTTCCAGTGCTCTTCATCTTTTGTATAGATCCATATTTCTATCTTGTATAATTTTCTTTCTGCTTGAAGTATCTCCTTTATTTTTTTTTTAAATTTTTAAATTTTTATTTATTTATTCTTTAGTTGGAGTCTCACTCTGTCGCCCTGACTGGAGTGCAGTGGCACGCTCCCGGTCACCGCAGCCTTGATGTGCTGGGCTCTGGTGATCCTTCCACCTCAGCCTTCCAAGTAGATGAAACTACAAGCGCGCCCTACCATGCCTGGCTAATTTTTGATTTATTGTAGAGATGAGGTCTCATCAAGTTGCCAGGGTGGGTCTCAAACCCGTGGGCTCAGACAATCCACTTTTGGCCTCCCAAAGTGCTGAGATTACAAGCTGAGCCACCGAGCCTGGACGAAGTATCTCCTTTAACATTTCTTATAGTGAGTGAGTGCTGGTGATGAGTTCTATCAGTTTCTATATGCATGGAAACATCTTTATTTTATTCTCATTTTTTATGTTTTCATTTATTATTTTTTTGAGTCACTGTCTCGTTCTGTTGCCCAGGCTGGAGTGCGGTGGCACAATCATGGCTCACTGTAGCTTCAATCTCCTGGGCTTAGGCAATCCTTCTGCCTCAGCATCTCAGGTAGCTGGGAATACAGGCATGCACCACCACACCTGGCTAATTTTAGAGATGAGGTCTTGCTATGTTGCCTATGCTGGTCTCGAACTCCTGGGCTCCAAGTAATCCTCCTACCTCAGTTTCCCAGACTTTTGGGATTACAGGCATGAGCCACTGCGCCAGGACTCATTCTCATTTTTAAAAGATATTTTTTGTTAGTTATAGAATTCTAGGTAGACTTTTTCTTTGAATACTTTAAAATTGTTATTCTGTCTTTTTGCTTGCTTTTTTCCTAATAAGAAACTGATGTTATCTTCAGTTTTGTTCCTCTGTACTTAACATATATTTTTTTTCTTGGCTAATTTTAAGATTTTTTTTTTTTGGTCACTGATTCTAAGCAATTTGATTATGATGTACCTTAATGTAGTTTTCTTCATGATTCTTGTGCTCAGGCTTCACTGAACTTATGAAGGCACGTCTGTGGTTAAAGATGCTGATAGAAGGATTGAAGTGGTCATGGGTGGTTATGGAAGTTCTCTTCTGATTAATTCAGTGTTATCAATGAAGTAGAAACTGAGATTATTGACTGAGACTGAGGAAAGGGGAATAGATGTTGAGTAGGAGAGAAGGTACCAGTAGTAAGATGCTCAAGCAATGCCTATAATCTCAGCACATTGAGAAGCTGAGGTGGGAGAATTGCTTGAGTTCAGGAATTCAAGACCAGCCAATGCAACATAGTGAGACTTTGTCTCTACAAAAAGTCAAAACGTTTACCGGGCACGGTGACATGTGTCTGTAGTCCCAGTTACTTGGGAGGCTAAGGCAGGAAGATTGCCTGAGCCCAGGAGGTTGCGACTGCAGTGAGCTGTGATTGCACCTAGCTTGGGCTATAGAATGAGACTTCGACTCAAAAAAAAAAAAAAAAAGTTCAAGCATTTTATTTTTTTATTTATTAGTTTTTATTTTTTTCAAAAGCAGGATTTATTGAGAGGATAGAAAAGCTCCCACAGTGGGAGGGGACCCCAAGGGGTTGCCCAAGTTCAACTATTTTAAAGGGCCCACTTAACATTAGTGATCATGAATTTAAAGTAAGCATGGATGGGTGTGTTTTTTTTTCCTTCAGGTTCAGCTGCATTGATGCTAGTACTTAAAGTGTAAAGTTGGGTCAGCTAGTATTAGGGTTTTGCCCAGCGATTACAGCAACTGAGAAAGGGGCAGGGAGTTATGGATGCAAGCAAGTGGATGATTATATTGATTAATCATTAAACACATCGACATCAACTTTCCTCAGAGTGGCAACTATTTGAAAGCAATTCCTTGCATCTATGAGGCACTGGATATGTTACTTGCAGACACACAAATGGGTGTGTCTTAACAGCGGAAAGCCAGGGGGCTGTAAGAAATTAACCTTGTTTTTGAATGAAGTGCTTTGTGAAGTTCTTAATGTGGTCCACAGGAGCTCTGCCTGTCCTGCCTCCAGCCTCTCAGGACAGCCTCCCCTCACATCAAAGTCCCACTGTTCTCTGAACTCCAGACACACAGGACTTCTTACTGTTCCTTGCATTTGCCATGTCTTTGCACATGCAGTTCCCTCTGCAGGAATGCTCTTCCCTTCCTACTGGCCTACTCATCTTTGTGTTTCAACATTTCTGAGTGATTCAAATATTCCTGTAAGAATAAGCTTAACATCTAGTTAGTGTGCTTTCTTCTTAGCACTTGTCGTAGTTTTAATCCTATATTCGTGTCGTGATAGGCGTCTGCTACTACGCTGTAAGCTCCCTGATCTTACCTGTTTTTGAACCTAGTGCATAATAAACATTTTAAAATAAATGAACAGCGGTGCAAGCAAACAGGTGTGCTGTGTGAAGTCTGGTGAGGAGATCAACATTTTTCTTTTGGAGAATTCTCGGGGCATTGGCTAATGCTACATCCCTATCCTTTAAAGATTTGCCCCGAAGCCTGCAGAGAGCACACTTGGAGAACACAAGAGACACCACTCGCCTAGCCTCAGGGCCGACCGGATCTTCGGGAGGCGCCTGCGCACTGGGTTCGCCGGACCTACGCAAGGGCATGAGGCGGGGCTCTGGTAACCTGGGCAACAGCCCGGAAGCCGCGGGCCGCGTTCATTCGCGGCGCGCTCCGCGGTTCCGGAGCCTGAAGTTTTGGTCGCCTTGGAGGCAGCGATGAGAAATAGCCCAGCAGGTTGAGATAATGGAGCGGAGTCCTGCATCCTGCAGTCCCACCGAGCCTTAGGGACCAGGCTACATACAGCGGGGAGCACGGTGGTGGCGCCTCTCTTTCTGCTCCCGGGGACCTCGTCGCCTAGGTTGGGGAATCCTTACTCCATCTAGCGCCGCCGCGGCTGTGTGTGTTTTGAGGCTATGTGTGCGTGTCAAGACGCCTTGTCTGGCCTTGTTTGTATCTAGCGCGCTACAGGAGCACCCTGGGTTTGCGCGTGCGCACTGCCTTCGGGAATTTTTGCGCGTAACCAGAATTTGGGGGTACTCGGTGGCAGCTTTTCGAGGAGTTGACCGCTAGCCGTAGAGAGAAACTACCCAGGGTACGTTGGGAGCGGAAGGGTCATTTAAATCCATAGATGTCAGAGAGGTTTCTGAGATGGGGGCGGCCTGAATGAGTTTTGAGGAGTCCGTGGGAGTTAATTCGGTAGAGAAGGGAGTGAGAGTCTGCAGGATGTTGCAAGCAGAGGGAAAAGAATGGTTGGAACTATGTGTGAAGGCGAGAGCTTGGTTTTAGGATGTGTGGGAGATGGGAAAGGAGAAAGGACTGGGCCGCATAGGGGAGGGCATCTGCAGGTCAAGCGGGCTGGATTCTCTCTGCAATGGGGAGCCCTTCAAATCTTTAGAGGAAGTACTAAGTACAGGGTTCAGAGCTATACTTCATCCATACATCTGGGTAGGATTGATTCAGGGGAGTGTTTGGGAAGAATTCTTATTTCCCTTTGATCAGTTTTCTACACTAGTCAGAGTGGATTGGCTAAATCCCATCGTAACTCTCCCTGCTTAAAATTCTTCTGTGGCTTCGTATGGTCTTTAGGGTACTGTTCACTTTGCTGTGGCTTCCAAGACCACAATCTGCCTTTCTTTTCTAGAGCCTCTCACCCTCTCAGATCTTTGTTAATTGGATTGAACTTCTCAAGCTCTTTGTACATGCGTTTTCCCCTTCATGGAATATTCTTTTCCCTGCTTCTGGCTTTTATTCATACTTTAGCTCTCAGTGTAAACGTTTTTGGGGGTATTAGGGAGAGGAGGCGGCCTTTTCTTACTGTGTAGAGTACATTAGGTACTTCTGTGGCACATGGAATTTACTTTCTACGTTGTCTTTTTATTCTAAGTACTTAATTGTAGTCCTCTGATAAACACTAAGCTCTGTGAGGGCATAGACTATTCAGCTTTCTTGTTATATCTGGTGCCTGTCTCTTAGCAGATGCTTTATTTACTCTTTAAGTTGGTGTCTCACTCTCTCACCCAGACTGGAGCTCAGTGGCACACTCCCCGCCACCCAGCCTCGACCTCCTGGGTTCCGGCTATCCTTCCACCTCAGCCTTCCTAGCTGGAACTACAGGCCCCCACGTGCACCGAGCTAATTTTTGATTTATTGTAGAGACAGGTCTCGCCAAGTTGGCCGGGTGGGTCTCGAAACGGCGGGCTCAGGCAATCCTATTCGGCTCGGCCTCCCAAAGTGCTGGGATTACAGGCTAAGACACCAAGCCCAGCCGCAGATGCTTTCAAAATATTTGTTGGATTAATAGATGGATGATGGAGTGAATGAGTGAAAGGGAGACCAATTAGAATAATGAAAGCCTGAACAAAATATTTTTAGAAGCAATGGAGAAGCGTGGACAAAAGAGATTTTTTAGGGAAAATTTTAATAGATTGTGTTATCTGATTGACTAAGAGACAGGAACTGAGGTGATGCTAAGGTTTTTTGTTTTTTGGGGTTTTTTTTGAGTTGGAGTCTCACTCTGTCGCCCAGACTGGAGTGCAGTGGCCGCTCCCGGCCACCGCAGCCTCGACCTGCTGGACTCCGGCGATCCTTCCGCCTCAGCCTTCCAAGTAGCCGGAATTACAGGCATGCACTACCACACCCGGCTGATTTTTTGATTTATTGTAGAGATGAGGTCTTGTTGCCCAGGCGGGTCTCGAACCCGTGGGCTCAGGCAATCCACTCACCTCAGCCTCCCAAGGGTGGGGATTACAGGCTGAGGCACCGAGCCCGGCTGATACTGTTTTTAAAATGGAGCAACTAGAAGGTAATTTTGTAAGTTCAGCTTATTCAACAGACAGTTACTGAGTTATTCAATTATATATCAAAAACTAGAGATTTGAAAGGTATGAATGATGAGCTGTATTTTTTTTTTTTTAAAGCAGGATTTATTGAGAGGACAGGAAAGCTCCCAGAATGGGAGGGGACCTGAGGGGTTGCCCGCTGTATTTTGATATACTGTATTTGAGAAATTTGGAAGATATACACTGTAGACAGAAATGAACATTTGATTTTTTTTTTAAGAGACAGGATCTTGTTGCCCAGGCTGGAGTGCAGTAATGTGCTCATAGCTCACTGTAGCCTTGAACTCCTAGGCTCAAGGGATCCTTTTGCCTCAGCCTTCTGAGTAGCTGGGACTATAAGTGCATACCACCAAGTTTGGAGTTTTGAGGAAACGTGTCTCTCATTGATTTGGGACTCAGTGTGTTTGTACGTCTAATACATTCATAGCTTTGCTCAAGGGAGTAGGTAAGATCACTGAGGGAGGATACAAATTAGATAATGTAGTGATGATCTAGAAAGTAACTCCATGAGAGCTGGCACCATATTAGACTTGTTTACTGTTGTATCTCTAATCCCTAGCAAGTGCTTGGTGTGTGGTAGACTCTCTCAAACAATTATTAGATGAAAGGAGAGGATATCTAATGGACATACAAAAGTACTGGGCTAGAACTGGGAGGAGGCCCTTGATTAAGTTGTATGTGAGGAGGGGGCCAGTGGAGCCTGTGAAGAAAAGGAGAAAAGAACAACCAGGAGAAAGCGTGTCATGAAAGCCAAGTCTGCACAGCTGGAAAGGACTAGATTGTAGATTTTAATGTATTGTAGATTTTGTCCAAACAGGCCTAGATTTTTTTTGCTGCACTAACTATATTATTTGATTTCTTAGCACTATAAAACATTAGAATATCTCCAGTCTTACATTTTAACAGTAAACTACAGCACCTTATGATTTCTGGTTTCTATAAGTGGCACAAAATTCCTTTGTTATATCGCAAAGTCTGATCCTTGGTTAAGAACAATTTGGTTGCCATTATTGGTGATGTTCAAGAGAATACTTTTCAGTATAGAGCTGGGGTCAGAGTTTCTGTGTTAACAAAACTTTGAGGTATAACTAAGGGTTAGTTATACCTCTTCATGAGATTTAACGGTAAAAGGAAGGACAGAGATGGGATAATAGCCTAGTTCCACCTTTGTGATCTTAACCATACACAGGTTGCAATTTAGAGTTGGCCAGTTTACTAGTTACCTGTGTATCAAATTACCACAAATTTAGTGGTGTCAAACAATTACATATTTATTCATCTCAAAAATTCTGTGGACTATGAGTTTGGACATGGGTTATGCTAGGTTCTCTGCTTAGGGTCTCACAAAGCTGTCATCAAGTTGTTGCCCAGTTTGCATTCTGACCCGAGGTTCACCTTGGTAAAAATCCACTTCAGTGTGCATTCTGGTTGCTGGCAGAATTTATTTCCTTGTGGCTGTGTGACTGAGCCTCATTCTTTCCTCCTTCCACCCCTCAGCTTCTTACCAAAGTCTGTTCTCATGTCCTAGAGGTTGCCTGCAGTTGCTTGAATTCTTGCCACTGGCCTTTTCCAGAAGCAGCTACAACATGGCAGTTTGCTTCTTCAAGGTCAGCAGGAGAGCATTGTTTGCTGTACTCTTCCAAGACAGTCTTGTATAAACTCTGTAATTATAAGAATGACATCTCTGCCGGATGTGGTGGCTCATGCCTATAATTCCAGCACTTTGGGAGGCTGAGTTGAGAGGATTACCTGAGCCCTCAGGTTTGAGACTAGCCTGGGCAGCTTGGTGAAGCCTCATCTCTACAATTAAAAAAAGAAAATTAGCTGGGCATGGTGGCGTGTACCTGTAGCTTCGGCTACTTGGAAGGCTGAGGCGGAAGGATTGCTTGAGCCCAGCAGGTCGAGACTGCAGTGGCTGGGAGTGTGCCACTGCACTCCAGCCTGGGTGACAGAGTGAGACTCCCAACTCAAAAAAAAAAAAAAGAATGACATCTTTCCCGACTTTCGTGTTATTTTGTTGGCTAAAACAAGTCAGAGGTCCTTCCCAAATTTAAGGGGAGGTGATTACACAAGCAAGGGCATGACTCACTGGAGGTCATCTTAGGATGAACATAACCATCTTTACTGGGCTAAATTGAAGTCAAAAACTTGATAACAGATGCACACTTCCAAGTTACCACTGTTTGTATTTGTCAAGTGAATATAGTTTCATTAAATGTAGCATTTTCTTATGTTAAAATTAATAATTTCACATTCACACAAATAATACTCAGACATTTGGTCATCTCTTTAATTTCCATATCTCTTTGCTTTTTAAAAAAACCTTTTCTGTTTGATACATTGTATTTACTATCAGAAACCATTAGGTGCAAACAACTATGATCTTTAAAAATACTGCTTTTTCTAAATTTTTTATGTTGCTGTATTAAGGACCTCACCTATGAAATAAAACAAGTACATGGACCTTTTGACTGCTGTTTTGACTACTCATAAGCCTTTGCATACTTCAGATTCATGACTGGTTTTTCAGAATTGAAGTTGGTGGAATTTTAGCCTCTGAATAAGTTAATATCTTAAATACTTAATTTTGAAATAGAATTCTGCCCCCCCCCTTTTATTGAGTTGAAGTCTTACTCTGTTGCCCAGGCTGGAGTGCAGTGGCATACTCACGGCCACCCCAGCGTCAACCTGCTGGGCTCCGATGATCCTTCTGCTTCAGCCTTCCAAGTAGCCGGAACTACAGGTGCGTGCTACCATGACCGGCTAAATTTTTTTTTTTTTTTTTGTAGAGACAAGGTCTCGCCAAGTTGCCCAGGCTGGTCTTAAACCCACGGGATCAGGCAATCCGCTCACCTCGGCCTCCCAAAGTTCTGGAATTACAGACTGAACCACCAAGCCCAGCCTTCCCTATTCTTAAGAGTGACATAGATTCACTGTAGAAAGTTTGGAAAAAATAGATGCAAGCAGAGGTAACCCAATTCTAGCAAAGTTTTCTGGCATGTGCCTTACACTCGGACCTGGTTTTGATGTCAGCTCTCAGGTCTGCCCATTATTATTTGTGTGACTTCAAGCGATTTACTTACTCTCTTAAAGCCTCATTTTTCTCATTTGGGAAAGGGGTTGATAGTTGTTAGTCCTGAAATAATTATCCTCAACACTTAGAACTCTGTATATGCCAGGCAGGAGTTCTAAGCACATATATATATGTGCTTCATATGTTCTAAGCTCATATATATTTAATATTTTATTAAATATATTAATATTTGATATTTTATTAAATACTTTAATATTTATTAAATATATAAATAAACATTCATATGTTCTAAGTTCATATATATTTAATATTTTACAGTTAGTGACAAAACTGGGATGTGAACTCAGTCTGATTCCAGATTGTACTCTAAGCCCCTATGCTATATTATCTCTCAAGGTAGTACATGCCTTACAGCGTTGTGGGATCAAATGTGAAGCTCTTAGCACAGATAAGTGGATTTGTTTGTTTGTTTGTTTTTTTGAGTTGGAGTCTCTCTCTGTCATCCAGGCTAGAGTGCAGTGGCATGATCACGGCCACTGCAGCCTTGACTTGCTGGGCTCAGGTGATCCTTCTACCTCAGCCTTCCAAGTAGCTGGAACTACAGGCACACACCACCATGCCTGGCTATTTTTTAAAAATTTTACTGTAGCAATGAGGTCTTGCCAAGTTGCCCAGGCTGGTCTCGAACCCGTGGGCTCAGACAATCCTCTCACCTTGGCCTCCCAAAGTGCTGGGATTATAGATGTGAGCCACCGTACCCAGCCTGATAAGTGCATTATTAATAATGCATATATTAACATCATTGTGAATCCACTGTACACATGGTTCCAGATTCTACTTTTTATACTTATTATGTATTTTCCTGTGTCATGAAACATTCTTAATATAATTCTAATGGACGCATAACTCATCATAGATTTACTGGCATTTATGATTCCCCTTTGTTTCCAAAGAGTAAATTGGAGATCTAAGTGGTTAAAGTACTAGGAAACCATTTCTTAACCCAAGGCTTACGAAGGTGTGCTCTTCTGTTGTCTTCTAAGAACTTTGTAGTTTTAGCTCTTACACTTATATCTATGATTTATTTTAAATTAATTTTTGTATATAGTATGAGGTAGAGGTCAAGTTTCATTCTTTTTCATATTCTTTTTCATTCCAATTGTGCCAGCATCATCTGTTGAAAAGACTATTCTTTCCTTATTGAATTATCTTGGCACCATTGTTGAAAAGAAACTGACCATAAATGTAAGGGTTTGTTTCAGACTCTTAGTTCTATTCTGTTTCATATCTTTTAACGTGGTATTTGTGACTCAGTTTACTAACTCTGACTTTCACAGTTGGTTAATCTTTGTCCCTTAATTTTCTCATCTGCAAAATGAGTAATAAATAGTAAGTACCTCATGGGGTTCCTGTGAGGATTATAAAGATAATGTGTAAAGAGCTTAGACCAGTACCAGACTTATAGTAAGCACTCAGTATCAGTTGATGCTGTCGTTACCACTGCTACCACTGTCACCATCGTCATCATCATCATCATCATCAGTGTTACTCTCTAACTTTTGTGTGACTTTTTCCCTTTGGCTGAGTTGTAAACTCTGAAATTGGATACCATATTTAAAGAGTTATATGTGCTTGATAAGAGAGTAAAGAGAACAACGAAGATGGAGGGCAAACTCTTGAGAAACACTTGCAAGTTAGGCATTTTAGTTACAGTAGACCACGATTTTTAAAAATCCATATCCTTAAGGAAAATACTAGAGTCTTTGTTTTAGGCTGATTGGGAATAAGGGGGTCATATGGAAAGTTCTGTAATTCTTTAGGTAGGTAAAGAGGTTCTGGAATAAGAGCCATCAAGTGTTTCTTTTTATTTTATTTATTTATTTATTTTTTTATTTTTTGAGTTGGAGTCTCACTCGGTCGCCCAGACTGGAGTGCAGTGGCCGCTTCCGGCCACCGCAGCCTCGACCTGCTGGACTCCGGCGATCCTTCTGCCTCAACCTTCCAAGTAGCCGGAATTACAGGCGTACGCTACCATGCCCAGCTGATTTTTTGATTTATTGTAGAGATGAGGTCTCGCTGCCCAGGCGGGTCTCAAACTCGCGGGCTCAGGCAATCCACTCACCTCAGCCTCCCAAAGGCGCGGGATCACAGGCTGAACCACCGAGCCTGGCTAAGTGTTTCTTTTTAAAAGTCATATATATATTGTAAAATCCTGGTGTTCAGGGACTATGGGTCTTTTTCTAATTTTGTGTAATATTTGGTTCAGTGTTCTTAGCATTGCTAGTTTAAGAGTGGCAAGCTAATGTTGGCAATTTACTAATTCTAGTTTAAAATAAGTAGCTCCATTTTGTATTATGTGAAGGATATAGTAGAAGTGGTCTCATACCTCATTTGTTCTCTAAAGTTTAGCTACCTTTATTTTAAGGTAAGCACATTATGTACCTGGTAGTGATTTTGAGTGTTAGAGTACTTTTAAAAAAGAACTCCAACTCTCCTTTGTCTTCTCTCTTCACCTTGCATTCATATTGTTAGCATGTTACTGGCATTTTCTCTACTAATTGTGGATTTATGTAACTGATGATAAAGCTATGACTGTTGTCCTAGTTCTCTGCTTTAGGCCATAATTTCTGCATTCCTAGAGTTCTTTATCAAGTATATTTAAGTTATTGACTTGAGACCTCTTTTATTTTAAGTTTCAGTACCAATTAGTTGTAAAATGAGAGAACCAAGTGTTTTTATAGCTTGTTCCTTTCATCATGCTTAATTTGTTCTTCTGAAATTTTAAGATTGTTTTCTCTAGATGTCCTTTTCCCCTCTCTGGTGATGCTTATTACTTTTGCTTGTATTTTTAAAATGTGATATTATTATTATTCCTAGATGTCACTTGTCAGAGTAAACCGCTGCTTTCCCCGAGGAAGCGGAAGAAAAACACTGAAAGTAAAGAAGAAGAAAACTTCAGTGAAGCAAGAATGGGATGTAAGTCTAGGTGGGATAGTAAACAATATAATGGTACTCTGGAGGAATAGATGTCGTGATATGCCCTGGTCACTTTGGACCTGGTTCTGAATGCAGCCGTACTACTTTATTTTGCAATGCTATAAAGGAATACCTGAAGCTGGGTAATTTATAAAGAAAAGAGGTTTATTTGGCTCATGGGTTCTGTGTGGCACTGGCATATACTCCTCATAAAGGCTCAAGAAGCTTTTACTTATGGCAGAAGGCAAGGGGAACTGGCGTGTCACGTGGCCAAAGCAGAGAGAGAAAGGTGGCACCACTCTGTTTGAGTTGGATTCTCACTCTGTCGCCCAGGCTGGCGTGCAGTGGCATTCTCACGGCCACTGCAGCCTCGACCTGCTGGGCTCAGGTGATCCTTCTGCCTCAGCCTTCCAAGTAGCTGGAATTATAGGCATGCACTACCACCAGACTAATTTGATTTATTGTAGAGATGAGGTCTTGCCAAGTTGCCCGGGCTGATCTTGAACCCGTGGACTCAGGCAATCCTCTCATCTCAGCCTCCCAAAGTGCTGGGATTATAGGTGTGAACCACTGTACCCAACGAGTTGCTAATCTTTTAAACAACTAGTTCTCGAATGAACTAACAGAGCAAGAACTCACTAATTATCATGAGAATGGCACCAAGCCATTCATGAAAGATCTTCCTTTGTGACCCAAACACCTCCCACTAGGTCCTACCTCCAACATTGGGGATCATATTTCTTTTTTTATTTTATTTTTTATTGTAAAGATGTGGGGTACAATTCAGGGTTAGGTACATAAGTGGTCATCATACAGGTGAAGTTTGGGCCTCCCATTGGTCCTCACTTAGCCTGGTTTGAGATCAGGTACCTTGGGGATGACATTTCAACATGAGACTTGGAAGGTACAACATCCAAACCATAGAAGGGGTCAGTGTGTAATAGAGTGGGGTGGCTGTCTGGGCATGTTGTATACTAGGTCTTGGAGGGAAGAGCAGAATCCTTTGGGGAGGTTTTTCGAATATACATGTCTAGGCTGTAACCTCTATCTCCTTTGAATAATTGGAATCTTAAGGGGATGAGGAGTGTGTTTAAAAAAAAAAAGTCTTTTTACCTTCACTTTGAGAACTCACTGCAGTAAGACAACTCTAGCACATCTGCATCACTGAAGGCTTAATTTTTGGAGTACCTTTGTAAAATTTGCCCATAGCAACTCATAGCAATAATCATGTGAATGACAATTTTGACTGAAAAAGTAGGTGATCCTTGTCTTATCCTGTGAACTGTTTGTTGCTCATCTTGAGATGCTGTTCAATTTGAGTACAAAGATTTTCTTTTCTTTTCTTTTTGAATCAGAGTCTCACTCTGTCACCCAGTCTAGAGTGCAGTGGCACGCTCACAGCCAACCCAGCGTCAACCTGCTGGGCTCAGGCGATCCTTCTGCCTCAGCCTTCCAAGTAGCCAGAACTACAGGTGTGTGCCATCACACCTGGCTAATTTTTTGATATGTTGTAGAGATGAGGTCTCACCAAATTGCCCAGGCTGGTCTTGACCCCTTGGGCTCAGGTAGTCCTCTCACCTTGACTTCCTAAAGTGCTGGGATTACAACCTTGAGCCACTGCACCCGGCCCAAAGATTTTCTTATGATACAAGACATGTTTCAAATAGCTGGGACATATAATCTCTGGTTCCTAACCTGAAAATCACCTGGTACCAAGTAGACTTATGTCTATCACGGCCTGATACTTTGGTTTGAACTACAAGATTTAGGAACCTTTACTTTTCATTGTGGAGAGTAGTCAGGGACTAGTTTGGATCTTGGAGATTCTTTTGGACTTGGAATCTTCTGGTTTGTAGCCAACCACCTTAGCCAGATATCTTGGGCAAACTGATGGCCTTTGGAGTGGGGCAGTTGGATGTCTCTGTGTTTAGATTGTTTTGTTGCAATCTGATTGGCTGTAAAATATAAGGGTGTAACTCTAAGGAATGAGACTGATTAAGAGAGAAGAAAAAGTATGTGATAACATAAGTATTATCTTCTTCAGACTGGTTACTTTGGTAAGTTCGGTACAGTTGACCCTTGAACAACATGAGTTTGAACTGCATAGGTCTACTTATATGCAGATTTTTTCAATAAATACAGTTGACTATGTCTGTGGGTTCTGCCTCTGTAACCAAAAGTAGATAGAAAATACAGTATTTTCAGGATGTGAAACTCACATATATGAAGGGTCAACTGTGCGGTACTTGAGTATATGTGGATTTTGGTATATTTGGGGTCTGGAACCAATCTCCAATGGATATCATGGGACGACTGCCTTTATTTTGATATGCTGCTAATGTGCTTCCTTGTTTACTTTTCATTATCTCCAGTACGGGAAAAGTCTTTGTTTTTTTAAAACAGACTGATCCTGGAAAATAGTCATAAATCATTTGGAGTGAATGATAAATGATGGAGGAGAGATCAAACTGATTAATACTGTTTTGGTAAAAATAGCGAGACATTTTCTGAAATGGCTTTTAAGTTAGATTTAAAGGCAATTTCAAAATAATATAGGGGCACGTGCCCGGGCTCAGCCCTAGAAGGGAGGGAGAGTTAATGCCACTGAGTCTCCAGGCCCGCCTAGAGGACCCTGTACCAGCAGGCGTGTGGATTTTGCCCTCAGGTCTCTGCTGCCGGAGGCGTCACGTGCCCACCCCTGTCTTGCGTGGCTTTCAGGCGGCCAACCAGTGATGTTTGGTCCTCATGGGAAGACACAAAAACTGCCACTTTTGTCCATTCCAGGTGCTCTGCCCCCCTACACGTCCCACGCTGTCTGTCTTCCTGTGGTCCAGCCTGCGGTGTTCCAGCTTGTCGCAGCTGCCTCGAGGAAGAGGCAGTTTTGTCTCTCTCAGTCCACTCACTAGATCAGAAACAATGGCCCCTGAGGGTTTTGTGTCATTTTCCTGGTTGCAGTGTATTCCTCACAACTATTATGGTTTGGTGGGGGGGGGCACACCTGGAATGGAGGTGTATATCTCCATTCTCTTCCCATGAGGTTGTATATCAGGAATAAGAATCATGAAATTAATCTAGACTAGGGCATTTCTAAGGACCTGGAATGACTTTGGGAAGCACTAGGAGGGCCCGAAAGGAATATTTGAGGGCACAGAGCTACGGAAGAGTTTGCCAACAGAAGAATTTCTGGGAAGCAATTGATTAAAAGCATCAGTAGAGAAACCTTTAGATTTCTGTTGAGTCTTAGTTCAAATTAAGTAAAATATACATTGACGAGAAATCTAAGTCTCAAACATGGAAAATATGTTGCTCAACACCTTAATGTAAATTTGGGAAGACAAATGAAAGCACAGATCTTTTTAATTTTTTAGCTATGGTAAAATATTTGTAAATCTTTTGGGCCATCTCTAAAAGTTGCCATGATTCTGGAACTTGATGACATCTCAAATAGAGAACAGTTTCAGTGAGAAAAATTGCACTTGAGAATATATCAGATGTACCCAAGGAAGAATATCTGAGAGTGGAAAAGTGCCACTAAGAAGTTATTTACATACTTACAAATTACCTTGGTAAACGTAAGAGATACTCAAGTTAAAGTTTAGTCTTTGAGAATGCCATATTGAATGTAATAAAAGTTGGATTTCATTCATACGTACAATAGAAAACTACTAACATTCTTCTTCACTTCAAGATTCTATGCAACTGTTCCCAAATTCCAGATCTCCAGACATCCCAATGTCAGGGTCCTTGTAGCTGGGAGTCCCCAGGGAGATGAACCACTGCCCAGTGACACTATGTACAGAGCAATATGAGCACCATTTTCTTTTCCGTCAGCAAGGTAAAATTGCATCTTTTTGAAAAGGGAGAAGCCATGCTACATCTGTGCTACACAGGATTACTCTGTCATTGCCTTAGTCTTTCACACTCCCTTCTTCTCAAGCATCACTTTTTTTTTTTAACCCTAATCCCATGACAGATTAAAGTATCACTTTTTACTGAGACTTATCCCATCTGGGTTATTGCCAGGAAATTCTCTTGTGGGTACATCTCATTCAATGCCTTCTCTCTTTGTCTTGTTTCTTTTCCTATATTGAATTAGCGAAAGTATGCAGGTTTCCTGGGCCTGCCATATCTGTCAAGGAAGAGAAGGAGCAAGGAGGTTCTAAAAACTAATCACTCATATCTTCCAGGAGCAGCAGCCAGACAGGACTGTGGCAGTGGCAGCTTTCTGAGAATAGAAGACTTTTACCTCTAGATTTTACCTCACGATTATCCCTTTTATCCATTACCCTCCAGCATAAATGCTTGTGCCTTCTGGGGCTATGAGCTAGTTTTTTGTTGTTTTTTAAAAAGTTTTTTTTCTAATTCAGTAAGACTTCTCCCTTTATTTTCTCCTATTGGTTGTTCAAAATCAAATTCAGTATGAGTAAGAGAGGAAAATGTATGACACTGAAATTGGAGGAGAAAATGAAGGTTCTGAGTGGAAGTAAAGCTTAAAAGTGTAATGGATGAATTTGGAATTAGTAAATCAACATTTTATGACATTAAAAATAACTAATTTTGGACTTTGTACTGAAGCAGGACATGCTACTAGTAGGGGCTGAGAAGAGAAAGAGGACAACAGCAGTCAAATGTGGTGATGTAGATGATGTGGTCTATAGAAACGCTCGGCTTATGTCCCTGTTAGAGGTATGGAGCTTCAGGCTGCTGCAGAGAGATTCTCAGTGTTTTGGGTGAACAGATTTCAAAGCTAGCACTGGTTGGCTATTTTCGGTTTTGAAATAGGCATGTGATTGGGAACCGAAAAGTATGTGGAGAACAAGTCCTAAGTTCAACTTCTGAAAACATTGCTCAACACCTTAATAAATTAAAGTCAATCATTATTGGCAAGTCAAAGCTGTCCAAAAGTGTGAAACAGGACACAAGTACATTACCTGTTTTATGTAAACCTTGTAAAGATGTTTGGTTTACCAGAGCATTGTCCGGCATTTTCAACTTAATGTTCTAAGATTCCACGAAGAGGACCTCAGGACATTGTTACTTCTGGACAATTCCCCAGCTTTGCCTTCCCCTGAATCACTGATCAGTGAGGATGGTCAAATAAAATGCATGTTCTTTCCCCATAACTCTTCAACCTTGATTCAACCAACGAATCAAGGTGTGATCTTGAGCTGCAAACAATTTTATAGATGGAAGCAACTTGAAGAGAGTCTTGTGATTTTTGAAAAAAGTGATGATGAACAAGAGATAAAGGAGAAAAAGTTTCCAAAATTAAAATCTAAAAATAAAAATCTAAAATAAAAAGTATAGTTTTTAACTGGGAAAAAAGTTGGGATGAAGTAAAATAAATAGCCATAGCAAATGCATGAAAAAATCTTTACAAAAAGGAAACTGAATATGATCTTCAAGGCCTAGAAGAAGGGGATTACGGAGAAATTCTTGAAAAATGTGGGGGGTTGAAAACCAAACTGAACGATGGTAGTGTGTGGTTAAATGGAGATGATGAAGAAAAGAGCTGGCCCAATAGCAAAAGGTGGGATTTCAAGGGATTTTTTTTCAAAAAGGAGAAGGAGTTAAGAAACCAACTGCTGAATTTAAGTTATCTGCTGTGAGAGAGTTTGGACTACCTTTGACTTTGGTGCTGTCTTACCTGAGTTTCAAAGGTTTCATTTCACACTAAAAGAATTGCAATAAGAAGTAGTAAAGAAACAGTTCCAGAGTAGAATTCATTCCAGAATTGGTAGCTTTTTGAAACCTAGGCCTCACAATATTAAGGATTCCTTCAATGGGCCTTCAACCTCCAGTTCTAATAGTTAGATTTAGTGCTTAAAGATTTCTGCAGTTATATGATAATACATTAATTTTTTAAATTAAAAAAATAAAAGTTTTAATTCATAGTAGTAGTGATGAAGTTATTATGCTCTCTTTTATGACAACTAATTCCAAACATAACACTTATTTGTATGCCTGAATTTTTAAATTAGTAAAAACAATTATTAAAAAAAATTCTCATGATCTTCCTCCCCTTCTTTTTCTTTTTTAGAGACAGGGTCTTGCTGTGTTGTCCAGGCTGGCCTCAAACTCCTGGGCTCAAGGGGTCTTGCTGCCTCAGCCTCCTGAGTAGCTGGGACTACAGGCCGCACACTACTGTGCCTGGCCTATGTCTTGTACCTTTCTCAATTAATGTGAAAGGAGTGACAGTTTTTGTGCAGGAAAGCCTTGAGCTAAATACAAGTCATGACCAAAAAGATTAGCCTTTGAATACATGACAAGCTATTCTGACTCAGTGTATTTCTTATCACTTACAAGTAAAACCCAGGCTGGCTGCGGTGACTCAAGCCTGTAATCCCAGCACTTTGGGAGGCCGAGGCGAGAGGATTGCCTGAACTCAGGAGTTCAGGACTAGCCTGGGCAACTTGATGAGACCTTGTCTCTACAATAAATAAAAAAATAAGCCAGGCATGGTAGTACATGCCTATAATTCCAGCTACTTGGAAGGCAGAGGTGGAAGGATTGCCTGAGCCCAGCAGGTCGAGGCTGGGGTGGCCGTGAGCATGCTACTGCACTACTGCCTGGGTGACAAAGTGAGACTCCAACTAAAAAAAAAAAAAAATGAAGTAAAACCCTAACTTATTTTATTTCCTGTCCTACCAGATCTGTGAAGCAGAATGACTGAAGTTGTTTTGGAAAGGGCCAAGTTGCAGGGCTGCTTCTTAGAGTTGTGCACCACACAATTCCAAGGGGTGCTGTTTACAGGGATTCAATTACTAATGTTACCTCCTGGAGTTGTGCATGTGGTAGCCCTGCCATATTTCAGTTTTGTGTCTTTTTATTTTAAGTGATTATTTTCACATTTTTCGACATTATGCATTGTCCTCAAACTTCATTTCTCATTGTAATATAATAGGTTTCTTTCTTTCTCTCTCTTTCTTTCTTTTTCTTTCGCTTTCCCTCCCTCCCTCCCTCCCTCTCTCCC